>NW_025380558.1:0-7579 GCF_016433145.1 Gracilinanus agilis | reverse complement strand
GGAGGGGAGGGGAGAGAGGCTTCTTGTGTGCTGGGAATCGTTATCAAGGCGGTGAGGACTGATGGCAGCTACAGGACAAAAGAAAGATGGCGGCACCCAAAAGGGATGGAGGAAGAGCTAGAAATAGTCTCCCTGGGAGTGGGATGAAGGCAGGAAGGAGATGTCTTCCCGGGGTGGGAATCTGTCAAGAAAGGGGCCCCCCGGCTGTACCATTGGAGTCAGGGCCAAAAGGGAGCTTAGAGGTCACCTTGCGTGACCTTGACTCAATGACTTGGTGTCTCCTCCATAGAATGGCCATCAGTGGGACGGGCACCGCCTACCTGGATGATGCTGGATGATCATAACATCCAATTGCAGTTCAAATGTTTAGAGGCCTTTTTCTTAATTAAAAATGTTTTAACCGTCACCTTCTGTCTTAGAATTAGTACTGTGTATTGGCTCCAAGGCAGAAGAGTGGTAAGGGTAGGCCATGGGGGTCAAGTGACTTGTCCAGGGTCACCCAGCTGGGAAGTGGCTGAGGCCAGATTTGAACCCAGGACCTCCCGTCTCTAGGCCTGGCTCTCTATCCACTGAGTCACCACCCAGCTGTCCCCGAGCCCTTCTTCTACAAGTCATCCGAGGCAGTTAGATAGGGTCAGTCAGTGTATGACCAAATGGAGATTAGTGTCCGTCTGGGGAGAGGTCCTCGGGGGGATGCTCGGGGGCTCCATGCTTGACCAGGCTCTGAGGTTCCACAGGACATCCCTGTTTCCGGATGGGCAGGGAACCCCGGAACGTTTTCATCATCTACCTGGATGGAGAAGGAGAGGCGCCTCATTAACGCTGAGGCGTAGCCCAAGTGCCGGACCACGTGCTGCTTTTCCAGAACCGTCTCCAGGCGGAGCCCCGGGACATCTGGGCAGGGCGCGAGGAATCGGCTCCCGTGGAGGGCCGGAAGGCCTCGGCCCGCCTTTCTCGCTGCGGGTGTCCCGAGGATGGAGAGGAAGAGCCAGAAGGCGGTTCAGTGAAAACGTCTTTCCGTGGCTTTCAGCAGGTTCTCTAGGAGTGCCAGCGGGCGAAGAAGCCCGAGAAGGGGCACAAACAGACGCAAAGGGGGCACGAGGGAGGCAAAGCCGCTCGCCGGGCCTCGGGAAGAGCCTCCGTCCAGCGCTGAGAGGGCATTTCTGGAAGGCCATGGCAGGTGGGATGGGCACAGGAGCGGATGCCAAGCCAGTGCTGGCGAGGGCCAGTGAAAGGAAAGGAGAAGGTTCCGCCCAGCAGAGAGAGAAGCGTGTCTGAAGGTTATCATCTAGCGGAGGGACTGGCCTGGAGCTGCTGGGCCTCAAGGGAATTGGACCAGGGAGGTCCAATTGGGCCTTGCAGAACCCTGGGAGCTTTCCAACAAGGGCCGGTGTGGCCAGAGCGGTGGTGAGCTCCCCGCTCTGGAGGGGATGTCAGGGGCAGGCTGGATGGTGCCTTCCTGGGGCCTGCAGAAGGCACAGATTCTCAGTCAGACGCTACCCTGGGTGGTTCCTGGGGCCCTTCCAACGCTGAGGCTTGGAGTCATCCATTCTTTGTCCATGAAGAGCTTCGCTAACTGCGAAGGGCACAAACTGGTGAGAGGCGCCGATTGTTGGCCTTGGCCTCAGCTTCTCTTCTGCCTTTTCACCCACGATCCCAGGACAAGAGCCCGGCACTGGGCCGATGGCAAGCCTGAAGGGGCTTGTGAAGAAAGGGCCGTCTGGGGAGCATAAAAACAAACCCCAACCACGTGTGATAATGTAGATGGAGAGCTTGCATCGGAGTCAGGCGGAACTGGATTCAAGTTCTGTCTTGGACACATCTTGACTGTGGGACCCTGCCCAAGTCACTTACCTTTCCAGTGCCCAGGCAGTTGCCCAAGATCATGAATGGCACATTTCCTACAAATTGAGCTTTTGCATTGGGAGAGAGAATTCCTCTCTGGGCATCCCCCACACTGCTAAAAGTATTGGTTTGGTTAAAAAATAAAACCACTTAAAGACCCAAGTAAAATACAGTATAGTGAAAGAATCCTGAATTCACAATCAGAGGAGCTGGGTTCAAATTCTGACTCTGCTGCTTACTTTCTATGTAACCTCTCTGGGTGACTCAACTTACCTCTCCGGGTCTCAGGGTCCTCCTGCGTAACACGAGAGGGCTTGGCTGAGACAATTTCAGTTTAGTTGAACAAACCTTTATTAGGTTTTCTGTCCTTCGCACCGTCGGTAGCTGTTCAAGCAGAAGAAGGACAAAGGCCGAAGCCCCCGTCCTCGGCGCCCTTCCATTCTAAGAGCTCTTCGAGCTCTGGGCGACGTCCGGTCTGTGCTTGGGCCGGAACAACAGCTCACATTCACACGGCATTTTACCCTCGACAAAGAATTCGCCTTTGGCTGACCGGTATTGGGAAAGGGCAGACTTTTCATCAGAGTGAAAAAACCAGGGAGGCTTCCCGGTGGTGGCGAGCAACACCGCCAGAATTGCTGGCTTCCCCTCCGTGACGCCGCCTGAAAGCCAGCTCTTTGTGGCACCGAATTCCTTTGTTTAAAGTCAAAAGAATTCCACTCGCTGCCTTCTGATGCAAGCCTCTTGGATGGGGCCACCCTCCCGTGGGCCCTTTGGGAAGACAGGCAGACGGAGAAGCAGAATCAGGAAGCGGGGTGCGGCCCCTGGACGATCTCCGAGTCTGGCACGTGCCAGAATGACTGGATTTCAGACTTGGAAGTCGTCTGGCCCGACCCACACCTTGAGAAACCCCCAAATCCCAGCCTCTTCCCATGGCTTGGAGACCTCCATGGAGGAGGCGCCCATCATCCTCTGCTTGGGCAACCGCTGCTAATTGCTGAAGATCGCCTTCTGTTGAACCTAACCTTGACTCTCTGCGGCTCCTGCTTCTTCCCTCGGGGGTTGGGGTTGGTTCTTCAGCCCTTGTGGGGCTGGTGGATCCCTCTGGCAGCCTGGGATAGCCCGGGGTCTCCCTCGCAGAGTCACGTTTTTAAAGGCATGAAGTAAGGTGCCGAAGCTTATCAAGGAAGTCAATTGGCTTGAAAGAGTTAACAGTTTTTAAAAAATTAATGGACCCCCCCCAAGCGATAACCCCCGGGGGCCAACCAGGACAGTCCTTCTTCTACATCATGACGATGATGGCCATGACAATGATGATGGCCATGATGATGACGATGATGGCCATGACAATGATGATGATGATGACCAATACATAAAGTACATAATACATAAAGCACGCAGGGACTTTCCGAAGTGCCCTCCATTCACAGACGAGGTCAATTGGTTTGCCCATTGTCCCTGAATACCCAGGAGGCCAGTAGCAGAGACGGGATTTGAACCCACGTCAGCTGACTCCACTGCGCCATCCCCAAACAAAGGAGTAGCCATTCTTCTTTCCCAGAGCACCTTACGTTTCCAGATCGATGGCCTGTTTTCCCCATTCATTCGCTCCCTGTCCAGCTAAGCTGGCTCAGACTGAGTGTCCTGATCCCGCCACATGTTCGCCGTCGTTTCTACCTTGATTTCCTTTGTGCTAAGTGCATTGTGGGCGTGTGATACAAAGAGTAAGATCCTTGAGGTCAGGAATTCTTCTCTTACGTTCTCCACTTGTTCCCGCTCCTCGCACAAAGTGCTTGCACACAGTAGACATTTAATTGGCGTCGGGTGAACAGAATCTAATTTGATTGAATACTTAATTAGGGTGAGAACGACTATAGGATAAACTGGACGTTACTCCTCCACCACTAGATGGGGCCTACATCTGTGCTAGGCCAAATGCTGACCAACTATCCATTGGGCTCTTTTCGGAGTCCAAAGAATAGGCAGAGCGAGGCAGTAGGAAGTTAAGAGGTGTCTATTGGCCAGCAATAGTAGGAGATGGAGGCAAAGGCCTGGGGTCTGGCCAAAATTCCTTCCAAGGTCCTGCGAGTTGGTGGTGGTGGGTTATCCCGGTGGAAATATTTGCATTTTCACAAAATACTCATTTTTAGCTGCCCCTTGAGGAAAAGCTGGAAGAGGCACCGATCTCCTTCTTGGTGCCACCGAGGCACGAGGCACAGACTATACAGAGAGAAGGGTGAGAGAGCCATTGGGAGCAATCATTTGAGCTGGTTTGGAAGATGGATGGAAACCACCAAGACTCATTGACCAGCTGTAAGCCATCCAATTCAACAGACTAAAGAAACACAACCAGCCTACTGTGTGCAGAAGAGCACAGCAGGATTAACGATGACATCCCCTGCCCTCAGGAGGCTTCTCATATTTAGCCACGAAGGCTAAATAAATCCAGCAACTCAAGATCAAATCTCACGTGTAGGATGGAAGAATCCCACAATTCAGTGCAACGGGCGGATTTAAAAGCCTGTGAGGATTTGTGTTTCTGCACCGTCTTCATTTTCTGATCACTCTCCGTGCACCCTGGGAGGGTCGAGGCTGTGGAGGAAGAAACAAAAAACAAAGGCCATTCAGCACAACTCGCAGACACACCAGGCTACTCCACTGGTGTCTTCTGAGCCACGATCTTTCGCCTCTGCCGGGAGGGAGGAAAGTGCATTCTGTGGGGTCAAGCCCACGTCTTAGAGTTGTCGCCCACTCGGTATCTATTTCTTATTTGTCTCAGAGTCATCACCGACATGCTTTCCTGGTGCTTCTTACTTTGTCTTGCATCAGTTTATCTAGGTCTTCCCGTTCACCACATTCGCCCTATTTCAATTGTTTAATAGTTCCTGATAGGACCAGAGGTCTAGAAGAAGAGAACAGCTAGTCACCCCCCACCCACCCATTTCACAGATGGCAAACTTCAGTCCCACTCCCAACCCGCAGTTTAACCGGCTGATGGGCAGTGACTTGGTTTCCAGTTCTTTTTCCTCTACAAAAAGTGCCTCTGCGAATATTTGGCTGCATACAGCCCTTCTCTTCCAATCGTTGCCCTCTGCGAGGTACCTGCCCCATGGCACGATCGCTGGACCAGAGGGCAGGGAAGCTGGAAACCTTGTCCAGTGACTACCATGGGTAAGACCCTGGCAATACAGAGACCTGGACACAGCAGCGAACTCAAGACACTTACATTCTAACAATAAGAATAACCACGAGGAGTGCTATAGTGAGTGTATTTAACACAATCCTAGTGCAGATGCTAGTTGACTAGATTTGTAATAAATGAACAAATTAGAGGGCAGCCAGATGGCTCAGTGGCTAGAGAACCAGACCCAGAGACAGGAGGTCCTGGGTTCAAATCTGACCTCAGACACGTCCTAGCTGTGTGACCCTGGGCAAGTCACTTAACCCCTATTGCCTAGCTCTTACCACTCTTCTGCCTTGGAGCCAAAACAGTATTGATTCTAAGATGGAAGAGAAGGGTTTAAAAATAAAAATAAATCAGCAAATCCAGGACAAAGAAGCATCGTCCATGGAGCAGCTCTGGTGAAACTCCTTGAAGGTTTTGTGGGTGACAAGCTCAGCAGAAGCCAAGAGTGTGCCAGGCTACATGGAGAGGGATTGGGTGAGGGGTGAAGAGGCGCACCATGTCTGAAGGATTGCATTGAATGCTGGCTGCCAGTTTAGGGAAGGAGGACAATTATTGATAAGACGGAAAATATCAGGAGAGCATGATCAGGGTGGAACTCCACATCCCAGGATCCTGGAAGAGCTTTGGGAAACCAGCTGGCCCAATACCTTATTTTACTGATGAGGAAACTGAGTTCTAGAGACATTCGACAATTAACCTGTAGGGCACAGCTGCCATTCACGCCAGTCTTCTCAAGCTTCTGTTTCCCCCAGGCCTTCAGCAGGTCCTTGTTTGGCCCATGGAAGACTCTGGGGTTGTGGAGCCTTTCTCGCCTTCTCCCCATTACATGGGAGGTGGCATAGTTCTTCCTTTCATGGTGTCAGCATGGGCACATTCTTCTCATAACTTTTACCTGGCCAATGTTAGTGAGTACTTACTCTATGCCAAGCGCTGTGCTCGCAACCACACTGGGAAGTACATACTATTATTGTCCCCATCTTTCAGTTGAGGAAATTGAGGCAGAGAGTGGGAAAGCGACTTATCACATGGTGATGAAGTAGCTGAGTCTGGATTGGAACTCCGATCTCATTGCCCATTTTGCAGATGAAGATTCTGAAGAGGGTAAGAGACTTTCTTCCCAACTAATTCCAGTTGCCCAAGCCTGAAGCCCAAAGAGCATCTTTCTTTCTATGAATCCATCAGTTCTTTTGCTAAGCCTAGCAGATAGGACTTCATAGAATAGGAGAAAGAACACTAGATCTGCAGTCAGAAAACCTGAATGTGAATTGTGACTTTACCATTTCTTATCAGGGTGATCTTGGACAAGTCATTTGATTTTGGGGGTGAAAGCAGCCTGGTGTCCTTTTCAGTAGAGTTAGGGGGTTGACCTGCATGTCTTCTGGAGTCCTTCCCCTCTCTACCCCGGTGATTCCATGGAGCTACGGATGATGTGGCCATTGTGGGTGGCCAACCCTCTGGAGCGCCAAGTGCTGGCTCATTGACTAAGAACCAGAAGAGCTGGACATCACCAAGTTAAGCCTCTTCTTTTTCAATGAATGAAAAACTAGAGGCCCTCCGACAGGGAGGTCAAATGACTTACCCTCGGCCACACAGGTGCTAAGTAGTGGCACTGGCTTGGATCCAGACGGGCCAGCTCCAAGCCTCGTCCCCCTTCCCTGCCTCATACGGACACCAAGAGACTTGTGACCACAATTCTGGGCTTGACTAATTACAGTAAAAAGTGACTGTAAAAGAGACCATTTACAGGCAGTGACGGATTCGGGGCTTGGCTGGATCTGACCCTCCTCTGGACTGCAGGCATTTCACTGGGACATGCTGAATGTTGTGCATTTCACCATGAAATCCAGTTGGGAATATAGAAGGACCAGGCCTCGTCCCCCTCAGGGCAGATGGAATTTGGTTTGTGTCTTTCGAGAATCTTCAGGGCTTTTATTAAAGAATCACGGTCATTTTGCCTTGCCTCTCTGCACTTTCTGTGGCTCTGCTGGTGGTTTTTGCTTTTTTTTTTTTCCAAAATAAGGTTTGCTTTGCACTACGAAGAATGTGCGGCTTTTTTATGACTCTTCATTTCTATTGGTAAATCCTTCAACTGGGAATTAGAGCGTTCAAAATATACATTTTCTAGTTCTGCGGTCAGAATGCTGCAGTCAATTATGGAGCATTCATTGTAGTCTACATTTATAAACTGTTTATCTAAACAAAAAGTCATTGCCATTAATCTGTAGAAACTCAGCTAATCAACACAGCCCAGAAACCCCAGCAGCACCGCCCAGCTCTTTGCTCCAGTTGAAGAAATTCAAAGATCGAGCCATCTCAGCCCTCTTCTTGGCATATACAGAAAGATCTGATTCTGAAATCGAGACAGGCGGGAAATTTATTAATCAGGCAAAGAGCTTGATGGCTGCCCTCTGACCACGTCTCTTTCTTTCTTTCCTTCTTTCTTTCCTTCTTTCCTTCTTTCCATCTTTCTTTCTCTTTCTTTCTTTCTTTCTCTTTCTTTCTTTCCTTTCTTTCTTTCTTTCCTTCTTTCCTTCTTTCCATCTTTCTTTC
>NW_025380557.1:0-7051 GCF_016433145.1 Gracilinanus agilis | reverse complement strand
CCGCTTTCCTCCCACCCTGGCTGACGCACATTTCCACTGGTTGTAACATTGTCCTTGTTCAGGGCCTATTTCCATATTGTTGTTAGTTGCATTGCTGTGGTAGTTTCGAGTCCACATCCCCAATTATGTCCGCCTCAGCCCCTGTGTTCAAGCAATTGTTTTTCTTCTATGTTTCCTCTCCTGCAGTCCTTCCTCTGAATGTGGGTAGCATCTTTACCATAAATCCCTCAGAGCTGTCTTGTGTCATTGCATTGCTGCTGGTACAGAAGCCCATTACATTTGATTTTACCACAGTATATCAGTCTCTGTGTACAATGTTCTTCTGGCTCTGCTCCTTTCGCTCTGCATCAGTTCCTGGAGGTCTCTCCAGTTCACCTGGAACTCCTCCAGTTTATTATTCCTTTTAGCACAATAGTATTCCATCACCCGCATATACCACAATTTGTTCAGCCATTCCCCAATTGAAGGACATACCCTCCTTTTCCAGGTTTTTGCCACCATGAAAAGCTCAGCTATAAATATTTTCGTACAAGTCTGTTTATCTATGATCTCTTTGGGGTACAAACCCAGCAATGGCATGGCTGGATCAAAGGTCAGGCAATCTTTTATAGCCCTTTGAGCATAGTTCCAAATTGCCATCCAGAATGGCTGGATCAGTTCACAGCTCCACCAGCAATGCATTAATGTCCCAGTTTTGCCACATCCCCTCCAGCATTCATTGCTCTCCCCTTCTTTCATTTTAGCCAATCTGTTGGGTGTGAGGTGATACCTCAGAGTTGTTTTGATTTGCATTTCTCTAATTATTAGAGATTTAGAACACTTTCTCATGTGCTTATTGATACTTTTGATTTCTTTTCCTGAAAATTGCCTATTCATGTCTCTTGCCCATTTATCAATTGGGGAATGGCTTGATTTTTTTTTTAAACCCTTGTACTTAGGTGTATTGTCTCATAGGCGGAAGAGTGTTAAGGGTGGGCAATGGGGGTCAAGTGACTTGCCCAGGGTCACACAGCTGGGAAGTGGCTGAGGCCGGGTTTGAACCTAGGACCTCCCGTCTCT
Organism: Gracilinanus agilis; assembly: GCF_016433145.1. Classification (NCBI taxonomy): domain Eukaryota; kingdom Metazoa; phylum Chordata; class Mammalia; order Didelphimorphia; family Didelphidae; genus Gracilinanus; species Gracilinanus agilis. The sequence continues at coordinate 5,992 of NW_025380557.1, read as the reverse complement.
AGGCCTGACTCTCACTCCACTGAGCTACCCAGATGCCCCTTGATTTTTTATACAATTGCTTTAACTCCTGGTATGTTTGAGTAATTAGACCCCTGTCAGAGTTTTTCGTTATAAAGATTTTTTCCCAATTTGTTGTTTCCCTTCTGATTTTGACTACATTGTTTTTGTTTGTACAAAAACTTTTTAGTTTAATATAATCAAAACCATTTAATTTACATTTTGTAATTTTCTCTAACTCTTGCTTGGTTTTAAAATCTTTCCTTTCCCAGAGATCTGACAAGTAAACTATTCTATGTTCACTAAACTTAGTTATAGTTTCCCTCTTTATATTCAAGTCATTCACCCATTCTGAATTTATCTTGGTGTAGGGTGTGAGATGTTGATCTAAACCTAATCTCTCCCATATTGTTTTTCAAATTTCCCAGCAGTTTTTGTCAAATAGTGGATTCATGTCCCAAAAGTTGGGCTCTTTGGGTTTATCATACACTGTCTTGCTGACATCATTAACCCCAAGTCTATTCCACTGATCCTCCCTTCTGTCTCTTAGCCAGTACCATATTGTTTTGATGACAGCTGCTTTATAGTATAGTTTAATATCTGGTACTGCTAGGCCCCCTTCCTTCACATTTTTTTCATTATTTCCCTTGATATTCTTGATCTTTTGTTATTCCAAATGAACTTTGTTATAGTTTTTCCTAATTCAGTAAAGAAGTTTTTTGGTAATTTGATAGGCATGGCGCTAAATAGGTAAATTAATTTGGGTAGAATGGTCATTTTTATTATGTTAGCTTGTCCTACCCATGAACAATTAATGGCTTTCCAATTGTTGAGCTCCAGTTTTATTTGTTTGGAAAGTGTTTTGTAGTTGTTTTCGTATAATTGCTGTGTTTGTTTTGGTAGATAGATTCCCAAGTATTTTATATTGTCTAGGGTGATTTTAAATGGTGTTTCTCTTTGTACCTCTTGCTGCTCTAATGTGTTGGAAATGCTGCTTATAACCCATACTCCTGAGGGCTACTAATACCAGATTAAAATATAATTCGGAAATATTTAACAAAAATAAAAAATAATAAAATTGCCTCCCCCAGTTTACCCTGTCTTCTATCATCCCCCTTTCTCTTATCTCTCTTCCTTCCTACTTCCCTCTAGGATAAGAAAGATTTCTATACCCAACTCAAGATCTTATTCCCTTTATGAGTCAAATTCTGATGAGAATCCATGCATTCCCCATCACCCCACAATCTTCACCTCCACTGTAGATTTCTTTCTCACCTCTTCATATGAAGTAATTATTTATCCCATTCTTTTTCTTCCTTCCCTCTTTTCCCAGTAAAATGGTGGCTCCAAGATATTTGAATTGTTTTATTCTGACTGTTTACAATATTTCTCCTTGATCTGGGAGCTTTGGAATTGGGCCATAAGAGTCCTGCGAGTTTTCATTTTGGGATCTCTTTCAGGAGATTATTAGTAAGCTCTTTTATTTACTATTTTCTCCTCTTGTTCAAAAATACAAGAACTGTTTTCCTTAATAATTTCTTGTAATGTGATATCTAGGTTCTATTTTTTTGATTATGTCATGTGGCAAATATTTTCAGTCAATCTTAAAGAAAACAGATGAAGTTCTGAGCCAAATACAAATTTATTAAGAGAGACAGATGTTTCTCAGTAAAGCTAGGTCATTTTTTTCAGGTTTCCTCCCATCTAAGACAATTGATCAAATTTTCTTTTTGTTTTATACCCTAACATTACATCATTTGAGACCCTGCCCCAATATTCAACCACCAATCCTAGGTCTCAGTGGACAGGAGGTCCATTTAGGATGGATAGGTAGAAGGTTCCTTTGGGATGAATGGGAGAGAGGTACATTTAGAGACAAGGAGTGGGGGATATATTTTCTAGCAATGATTGTGTGCTATCTTCTTGAAGAGGTGTCTTAGCTTCTTATTGAGTCTTGGTTGTTTGGATGGCCTTCAAGTTGATATGCTAACAATGTCCTTAGTCAAGGAGTCAGCAAATTTCCAAGGCCCCCATCATTCATCATCCAGACATGCCTTATATGATTAATAAACTTTCCACTTATTTGAGGAGTCACACTCTATTGCAAAATACTAGCTTATAGAGTTACAGTAAAAAGATGAAGTAGCTAGATTTACTGTGTAGCTTAAATTTTTTTTCTTATAAAATATAATTACTAGAATTCTATTAATCTCACTATAATTCTGTTCATCACTAATTAATTATTGTCCCAGATCAGTCACTTCTTTTGGCTAACTGCTGGTTAATTGTGATAACTGAGGTCTCTTAAAAAGAATTAGGGGTTCAGAGACCCTCATTTTTCTCCAGGCTTTCAGGTAGTCCAATAATTCTTAAATTATCTCTCTTGGATCTATTTTCCTGATCAATTGTTTTACCAATGAGATGTTTCACATTTTCTTCTATTTCTTCATTCTTTTGACTTTGTTTTATTATTTCTTACCATATCACAGAGTCATTAGCTTCTACTTGACTAAATATAATTTTTAAGGAATTATTTTCTTCCATGAGCTTTTTTATCTCCTTTTTTCCCCTCTCTATTTGGCCAATTCTGCTTTTTAAAAATTTCTTTTTTATTATTGAAAATTTATCCTTTTTTTCCATTTGACCAGTTCTGCTTTTTTAAAAAAATTCTCTTCAGTAGATTTTTGTGCTTCTTTTACCGTTTGGTCTATTCTATTTTTAAGGTGTTATTTTCTTTAATGTTTTCTTTTGTGTGTGTATACGTCTCCTTTAACAAGCCATTGACTCTTTTTTACATTGTTTTCATTTCTTTTCCCTTTATTTCCTCAGCTTTTCTTCTTCAATTTTAAAAATCCTTTTTGATCTCTTCCAGAGCCTGAAACAAATTCCCATTTTTCTTTGACATTTTGCTTGTAGCTACTTTGAGCTCATTGTCTTTTTCTCAGTTTGGGATTCAGGGGGGGCACTCTCTTAAATGTTGGGGTTTTGTGCTGCCATACATCTGAGCATGTGCAAGTTTCAGTTCTTCCAAGGGGATATGATCCAAGGAGAGGTATGGTCAATGGTATCCTGGATTATGCTCTGGTCTGTGAGCTACTATAAACTAATACTCCTTTCTACCCTGGAACTATGACTTGGGTCCTTGCTCCAGCTAGTTCTCCCTCTTTTGCTGGGCCTGTGACCCAGACCTGTGTAAGGGTAATGCAACAGAGTCCTTCACCCAATGCAATAAAGGGTGACTTGCAATCTTTTTCTGACCATTTTTCTTACCCACCTTGATAACTATGGGCTAAAAGATCTGGAAGTTACCTGCTGCTGACTTGGTTTCCCCCAAGGCTGACTATTAGCTTGTATTAAGCCAGTTGTGAACCACTAGGGGTTGTCTGGTGCTAGGACTCTGCTCAAGGCCTCCCTGCTGACTTGTGCTCTTGCTTAAGGCTTGGGGGGTTGGGATGGGGGATTCCTTGCTGCTGGTTTACATGGGGAATGAAGAGAGGAAGGCCTTCCTGTTGGCTTGCTGGGCACTGCATGTGCTAAGCTGCATTCTCCTCTTACCTCAATGAAACAGACCTTTCCTGCCTACCTTTCAAGTCACCTTGAGCAGGAAAATTGCCCCATCCCATACTTTTGCTGGTTCTCTCACTCCAGATTTCATTTGGAGGCATTATTTTGACAATGTTTGGAGAAGACTTTGGAAGTGTTTAGAGATTATCTGTCTCTCTTCTACTATCTTGGTTTCACTTCCCTCCTAAGGTCTCTTCTAACTTTGGGACTTTATGGTTCTGGATTTAAGAACTATTTGGAGGAAATAACTATATAAAATCATAGGATAGAATGACCACTGTTGGCTTGGACCCTTAGGGAAAGCTACAAAGGAGACCTGAATTGGGCCTTAAAAAATACATGATTAAGTTGAATAGAGAGGAAAGGGAATTATTTTTAATTACAAATTACAGACTTCTCTGCAAATAGGTGGTTGGCAAGGAATGTTCTTTACCACCAAGGACCAAGAGAAAGAATAAAGGAAATTGTTCCATTTGACCTAAGCTTTCAAAATTTTATGATGAAGTAGAGTTAAACTACATCAGGGAATAGTAGAATAAAAACAGTGGAATACAAACAGATTTGACTCATTTGTGCCCAGAAAGACTATGGGAAATATCATAACAATGTCCTGTGTGTTCCTGAATAGAGGATTAATTCCAAGGAGTAAGACCTATGGTTATACACATCTCACTAAACAAAGTTCAAAAAAATTGCTTTAGGGGCACCAGGCAGATGGTCAGTAATGAGAGTCCACATTCTAAAAGAGATGAGGACATCCAAAACAAATCTTCATTAGGGAATGCTGAAGCACAACTCCTTTGGAAAGGGGCTTGTTTCTTCACTGAACAGTTTTCTAGAAATATCAATATTTTCTTGAAAGATAATAGTAAATGGAATGTAATCTTAATAGTACTGAGTTCTCACTTCTCTTCTCTTCCTTTTCTCAACTGCTACACCATTCCCCAGTCCAGTTGATTTCCCAGATCCAGTCTGATCCCAGAAAAAGAATCATTTTAGTCTCACTCTTCCAATCTGTACCTTACACACACACACACACACACACACACACACACACACACACGCACGCACGCACGCACGCACACACACGAAGTTCTGTTAAATTTGAGAATTTGAGCATGACTTGTATTATGCACACCAAGACATTTCTAAAGCACCATGGTGTCTTAATATAAGAAAATACTTATTATGGGAAAGTAAACAAAAAAAAGTGTCCTTGTCCCCTCCTTACTAACACTTCCTTACCAGCATAACTTAGACAGCTGTCAAAACAGGTGCCAACAATCATTATCTTGGCGGATATGCTTCTGGGACATGAAAGGGAAAACCTCTTGACATCCTGCCCTCAGACCCTAGTGGCATCAGAAATCAGGCAAACAGAAATGGAAGACAGATGATGTTTTCCAGAGACCTTTCGGGTTCCTGGGATTATTTACAGCAACACTGAGGTTCAACCCAGCTGCTGAGGGTTTTACCTTCTATCAGGAGAAACTTCTCTGTTCTTATTTAGGAAAATCATTATCCTTACTCAAGTGGGAGATCTATTAGGGGCTGTAATAAGCTGTTTAGAATATCCACATCTTTTTGAATAGAGAGATTAGACAAATGGCAGATCAGAGGAGCCAGCTTATATTTCTGCATGCTGGGGGCCTTTTGCCAGAACTCTATTTAAAGCATGCCTTAGAATAGACCAGGGCAGATGCCAACATAAGTCTTTTTGAAGCACAGTGGAGTGACCCTATATTTCATGGCCAGAGCCTGAGCCTTCTGGTTGCTAGGTTTCTGTTGGCAAGTTGTCATTCCGAGATGAAATGTGGCTGGCCTGAGGCTGTTCTCCCAGAAATGTCTGGCATTAGCTTGTAGCAGCAGTCACCACAGGGTGAGCCCCGCTTTTCTCCCCAACTCTAGGCTCTGAAAACTGATGCCCAACTGATAAGTGAATTTTTAGAAATTTCCTGGCCACTGTGTTTAGTAATTGATGACGAGTTGGGCTTAGAGGACAAGAAGATGGGGAAAGTACTGAGGTGCTCAATTCATCTCTCCTCTGAGCCCAAGAATGAGCTAAAGCACACAGATTTCAGTGACAGTGACTGTATGTCATATATGGGCCTATAAGGCTCTCTTTCCCAAACGGAAATGACCTCAGATAATACTGATAAGGTAAATAGCTCCCATTGTACTTGAATGCATTGGCTGTGTCCTGATCCTAATGCAATTTAAAACCCACTGACAGTTATGTGATCTAAAAGAAGAGTATACAAATACACACACATATATTTGTGACATAGACTATCATATAAAATATATATTTTATACACTCGCTGGGAAATCTCTTTTGAAAAGGAAAGTAACAGGATATGTCTCATATAAATTGCTGTTCAATATTTTTCAATCATGTCTGACTCTTCATGACCCCATTTGGGGTTTTCTT
>NW_025380556.1:0-10379 GCF_016433145.1 Gracilinanus agilis | reverse complement strand
TGGAGGGGATGTGGCAAAATTGGGACATTGATGCATTGCTGGTGGAGTTGTGAACTGATCCAGCCATTCTGGCTGGCAATTTGGAATCATGCTCAAAGGGCTATAAAAGAATGCCTGCCCTTTGACCCAGCCATACCATTGTTGGGTTTGTACCCCAAAGAGATCATAGATAAACAGACATGTACAAAAATATTTATAGCTGCGCTTTTTGTGGTGGCAAAAAACTGGAAAATGAGGGGATGTCCTTCAATTGGGGAATGGCTGAACAAACTGTGGTATATGTGGGTGATGGAATACTATTGTGCTAAAAGGAATAATAAACTGGAGGAGTTCCAGGCGAACTGGAGAGACCTCCGGGAACTGATGCAGAGCGAAAGGAGCAGAGCCAAAAGAACATTGTACACAGAGACTGATATACTGTGGTAAAATTGAATGTAATGGGCTTCTGTACCAGCAGCAATGCAATGACCCAGGACAATTCTGAGGGATTTATGGTAAAGAATGTTACCCACATTCAGAAGAAGGACTGCAGGAGAGGAAACATATAAGAAAAGCAACTGCTTGAACGCATGGGTCGGGGCGGACATGATTGAGGGTGTGGACTCGAAACTACCACACCAATGCAACCACCAACAATTGGGAAATTGGGCTTGACCAAGGACACATGACAAAACCAGTGGAAAAGTGTGTCGGCCATGGGTGGGGGGAGTGCGGGGGGTGAAGGGGAAAATAGGAGCATGAAACATGTAACCATGTTAAAAATGATTATTAATAAATGTTAAAAAAAAAATAAAATAAAATATATATAAAAAAAGATAACTGGGAAGTTCTATAGGTATAACCTGACTTACATATGGAGATGAAAGATGGATAAGTTGATGGTATCTCAAAAGTTCACCAGTGAGTGATGTTTTAGAACCTAGATTTCTGGGAACATTTTTGTGAATATTTCTGGGAGAAAGAAGCCAGAAATAGAGGAGTAGGAAATGTAAGGTTTATTATTTCATGGTCTAAGAATATGCCTTCTGTCTTATGGATCATGTGAATAATTGCTGGAGTGCCCAAGAATTATATTCCCCATTCTTCCCCTTCTGAGAGACTATAAAAAGTTCTTGCTATCACCACTGATCCCCGAAGTCTATGTTGAAGTGCTGAAGATGTAGATGAGATAATACATTTGAAAACCAACACCTCTTCCTCTCTTCCCAGACAGAACAACTCCACTGAGAGTTTTATCTCTTCTTACAAAAGGAAGGAATCTAAAGAAAGAAAATCTGATTTCTTCTTCAATAGTGGTAGTGATAGCTGTCATATATATGACAAACTATAGTCCTTCTATAACCTTCTCCTCTTGCATTGCTATCATTTATTCCTTTTTATATAAAGAAAACACTGTAGGCATTAATTCAGATTATAGAATTGCTATTGATACAGATAGAGGTACAGAAAAGTGATTGGATTTGAGTAAAAAGAGACACACATCCTCCTTTGGCATAGGGAGATGGTGGAGGTAACATGGAGCACATGAGTTCTAATACTAGCTGTCCTTCTCACCTGATATTTTCTTGGTGGACAAAAGTGAACATGCTTCTAGCCCCACTTTCCAATCAGTCTTGACAACACAAAGAAAAGGAGTACTGTCATTGCAGCTTATGAAAGAATGCCACAATTGCTGTATTTGGGGGCATTTGATCTTTCTATTTAGTCAGAATGCAGATTCTGAATTCCTGAAACCCTGGAGAAAGAACAGTGTTTTATCTTGCATTGCCCTTTTGTATACTCAGCAATCCAGTGACACAAGCCTCCTCACTGTTCTCCACATACAACATCTCCCTGTTCCAGGCATATTTCAAACTGGCTGTGGAATATTCTCTCTCCTCAACTTTGCCTACTGGTTTCCCTAGCTTCAATTTTCAACTAAAACCTCACCGACTACAAGAAGCCCACCTCAATCTTTGTGCCTTCCTTTTGTTCCTTTCCTCCAATTTTTCTTACATATATCTTGTTTGTACACTGCTATTTGCACACTATCTTCCCCACTAAACTGTAAGGTCCTTGGGACCATTGTTTTTTGCCTTTCCCCAGTGATAAGCATAGTGCCTGAAAGATACTAAATGCTTAATAAATGCTTATTGATGCAACTGTAGACTTGCATTGGTTGGGGAAGTATCATTACTATTAGGCGTGTCACAGGAAGTTGCATGCTGTCAACATGGCCAAGGAATACAAACTCTTCATAAAACCCTCCTAAATAAAATTTAATCAGAAAGGTAAAACCATAACTCTTCAAAGTCTATTGAATAATATATGGAAAGAACAAAATATAAATGTTGAAAAAGATCTCAGAACAGTGTTTGGACTAATGTTCTAGAATGTGAGAGTTCAAGGGATTTCAGAGATAAGTTGGTCCAATACATTCCATCCCCACCATTTAAGAGTTGAAAATAAGGTTAAGTGTTTTGACTAAAGTCTCTCAATTGCAGAGTCAAGACAATAATACCTGTCTCATGACTTCTGGTTTGAGATCATGGATTTAGAGTTTAAGGGGACCTTAGATTTCTCGTGAAGCATAAATCCTTCTTTTGACTTATTGGGATATTGAGGCTTCAAGAGTTTAATGTCTTGATCAAAGTCACAAAAGTAGTAAGTGGCAAAGCTAAGACCCAAGCCTAGTTGTTTAGACAGAGGTGTGCTCTTTCTCCTGTCCCACAATTGCCTCACAGGCTTAATTTGCAATATATCTGTTCTTTTAGATTAGCTGTATTTCTGCTCACCTCCACTCACACAGAAAATTGAGAGCAAACTACAAAAATCGTAATTGCTCATGGAGGCATTCGATGTATGCAATAGTTTCAGAATCTGCAGACTCAGAAATCTTTAGGCATTCAGAGGAAACCGGGTCAATGATACATGGGGATGGGTAACTGAGAAAGGCAGTATAAGATGCACTGGAGAGATACCCAGATATGTACAAGCATGTTCTTACAATGCACTAGACTTAGAGACATTTCTAATTAGGAATTTGCCCCCAGCCTTCTCAGGATTACTTCTTAATAAATGCTTGTTATGCTTGTTAGGTAATCTAGGACCATCTACAGATTTGACTTTGGAATAATACCTCAAATACTATCTGACTTGAAAGCCTAATGTGATGTGAGGCAAGCAGCTGTAACAAAAGACTGTACTACATTTTCAAGACAATTGCTGGGCTAGGCATGGCGCAGAACCATGTCTACCATAAAAGACCAAATCTAGGAGTCTTGCTAGGCAAGCAGAATCTGTCAAGGGCCTTTGGATTCAAGGCAGCTAGAAGAGCTATTTGCTCTATAACTCACAGGAAGATTACGGTGCATCTAAACCAGTAAATTCCAGAGCCCTGGAGATCAGCAAAAGGGCAGGTGTAAAGAATCATGCCTCCTCAAAAAAAAAAATAGCAAGGGAGATAGATTTTCCTGAATTATTCAACTTGATAAGAGATTCATGATTAAATCCATTCATTAGAGGATGGGGAACTTACTGAAATGCCACCAACTCCAGCTTGGTTTTTCTGATGAGTAGAAGAAGTATGTCCTTCCTCCCATTGCAGTGATGCACAATTGTGTCAATTTGCCAAAGTCTTAAACGAGAATAATTTGGAACAAAAAAAAAACCAAATCTATTTACTGTAGATTAGACCCTATTCTATCTGCATCTTCCCTCTCCCCAAGACACAAATCATCCTCGAATATACTCAAAATTCAATAAACTACTGGTCAAGGGGGAAAGAAAACCTTGCTGTCAGAGTGAACAGAATAATCTTCCATCTAACCAAATGTTCATCATTATCATCATCAATAAAAATTAATTATGATGTGCTTATCGGAAATTATTTATTGGAATTATTGGATTATTATTGGAAATATACTAAGCATTAGAAAAACAAGAAAAGGCAAAAACAGCCCCTGCCCTCAAGAGGCTTACTTTCTAATAGTGGAGAAGATATGAAAATAATTACATATTTTATACTAAAAATATATAAGTATGAAAATGTAAAATACTATAAATTTAATATGCAAAATATATTAATAAATAAAAACAAATAAATAAGTTTAAATATGTAAATAAATATGTAGGCTAGAGAGAGGACAGATAGAAGATAATCTTGGAGAAAAAAATACAGCAAGTAGCGGGATAAGGAATCAAGAAAAACTTCCTGAATAAGGTAGGATTTGAGTTGAGTGTTGAAAGAAGTAAAAGATTTTAAGAACAGAGGTGAGGAAAGACAACATTTCTGTTACTGGATAGTCAGTGAAAAAACAAAGAGAAGGCGAGGTTGAGAGCCATTTGTAAAGAATAGGACATAGAGAAATGTTATTGGATTGTAGAACGTGTGGAAGAGAATAGAATGTAAGATTAGAAAGGTAGAAAAGAGCCAAGTTTTAAGAGCTTAAAAGCCAAAGAAAAGACTTTATATTGATCTAGAGATAATAGGGAACTACTAGAGTTTTCTTCGTAGGTTGTGATGGTATGCACACACTTACATTTTAGAGGAATCTCATTAGCAGTTGTGAGGAGAATGGATTGGATTAGGAGAGACTTGAGACATGAAAAACAATTTGGAACCTATTGCAGTAGTCCAGGCAAGAGGGCACAATTGCCTGATCTACAGAAATGGCTGTATGAGCAGAGAAAGTGGGGCAGACAGGAGAGATGTGAAGAAAGAAACAATATCTGACAACTGATTTGACATGTATAAGTGAGAGTAAGGAGTCATCGATGTTTTTTCTTTGTTGACCATCTAGACTCTGACCAGAACCGTAACAATTTTTTTTAGTTTATTCTGATCTTTGTTCTCAGTAACATTTCTCTCACAACATCCTCATTTGCTCTCACTTTTTCCTATGCCTCATTAGTTAACTTAGCTGATTTGATGTATGGTGTGGAAAGTGTTTTTTGTTATTTGTCCTTTTTCATTTTTGAAATTTATTTAATTATTAATCATAATTAATTTTGAAAATTAACTAGTTTGTTACATTCAAATACCCAGTTAACTCCCTGTCTCTTCTCTCCCATTAGAGAAGACATCATTTGGCAAAAAGGTGTATATATATATATATATATATATATATGCATATATAAAACTATACTTTACTTATTTCTATTGATTTTGGTGCTTTTTCTTGAGTTGGACATACACAAGCCATTCTTCAAACAAAAATTCCATTGTGTATAATGTTCTCTTGGTTCTTCTCATTTCACTCTTCATACTTTTAGGTAGATTTTTCCAAGGTTTTTTTTTTTTCCAAAATTAACCTGCTCTTCATTTCTTATAGCACAGAAGTATACTATCATGATCATATGCCCCAATTTGTTTAACCATTCTCTAATTGATGGGCATTTACTTTCCAGTTCTTTGCTTCCACAAAGAGAGCTACTACAAATATTTTAAACTATATAGATTCTTTTCCTTTTCCCTCATTATCTTAGAAAATAAGCCTAATAGTGGCATTGCTAGGTTAAAAGGTATAAACAGTTCTATAGCTTTTTGAGCAGAATTCCTAATTGTTCTCCAAAAAGGTCGGATCAGTTCACAATTCCACCAACAGTGTATGTGTCTCCATTTTTCCACATCCCCTCTGATATTTGCCATTTTGTTCTTTTATCATTTTAGTCAGTCTGATTGGTGGAAGATATCACAGTTATTCTGTTTGCCTTTCTCTAATAAATAATGATTTAGAGCATTTTTTCATATAGTTATGGTTTTGATTTCTTTATCCAAAAACTGTCTATTCATGCCATTTACTAAATGGGAAATGGTTTATATTCTTATATACTTGACAAAGTTCTCTATATATTTTAGATATGAGGACTCTATCCAAGAAACTATCCATAAAATTTTCCCCCAACTTACTGCTTTCTTCTAATCTTAGCTACATATGTTTTATTTATATAAAAAAGTTCAGTTTAATATATTAAAAATCAACCATTTTGCATCTCACAATGCTTTCTATTTCTCATTTATTCATAAACTCTTCTCCATAAATCTGATAGTTAGTATATTCCCTATTCTAATTTGCTTATTTTCTTTCTCTTTCTGCCTAAGTCACACATCCATTTTGATCTTATCTGGGTAAACAGTATTCTTTTGGTCTATATTTCATTTCTGTCAGACTGCTTTCCAGTTTTCCCAACAATTTTTACCAAATAGTAAATTCTTATTCCAAAAATTTTGATCTTTACTTTTGTTAAATACAAGGTTACTATAATCTTTTACAACTGTTTGTTGTATATCTGTTCTGTTCCACTGCTCTACTTTTTAATTTCTTAGTCAGTACCAGATAATTTTGATAATTACTGCTTTATGATATATCTGGTAATGCTAAACTTCCTTCCTTTATATTTTCTTTACTAATTCCTTCAATATTTTGGACCTTTTTCTGAATGAATTTTGTTATTATTTTTTCTAATTTAATAAAATAAATATTTAGTAATTTAATTGGAATGACATTGAATAAGCAAATTAGTTTAGGTAGGATTGTTATTTTAATTATATTGGCTCTGCATACTGATTAACAATGAATATTTCTCAAACTATTTAAATCTAAGTTTATTTGTATAAAAAAGTGTTTTATAATTATGTTTATTTAGTTTACGGGTTTATTTTGGCAGATATACTCCTAGGTATTTTATGCTTCCTATGGTTAGTTTAAATATATTATCTCTTATTGTCTCTTCTTGCAAGACATTGTTGGTGATACATAGAAATGTGGATGATTTATATAAGTTTGTTCTATATTCTGTTACTTTGTTAAAATTATTGATAATTTCAACTAATTTTTGTTGAATCTTTAGAATATATAATCATGTTGTTTATGTAAAGAGATAATTTTATTACCTCTCTGCCCATTCTGATTCCTTCCATTTCTTTTTTTCTTCTCTTGCTCTTACTAGCATTTCTAATACAATATTAAATGATATTGGTGATAATGGGCATCCTTGTGTATAATTAGAATTTTGCTTCCCAGAACTCTTTTTCCCAGCATCCCAGTTACATATCTACATAATGTACTAATGTAGGGAGGATATAAGTTTTGTGTAGCTCTGCCCCCTCTCTCTTCTAGAAACAAGGCTGTGGAGATTGGATGAGAGTCAGGAAGAATTGTACCCATGTATTATTTACTTAGGCTTCCTAATTTTATTTCTTTTTATTTCTTCTACTTCAATTGATTATTAATAAATCTTATAAAATATTATACTAGGAGTTATTGGATATTAATTTTAATTTTACATGTGTTTTTTATAAGAAAGGCTTCTAACTTATCCCCATTAGAAATAATGTTTCCTGATGGTTTTAAGTACATACTTCTTATTATTCTAAGGAAAAATTCATTCATACCTATGTTTTCAAATGTTGTAATTAGGAATGTTTTTTGCATTTTATCAAAAACTTTTTTGGTATTTATTGATAAAATCATTGTTTTTTGTAATGCTTTTGTTGGTTTAATAGATGATGTTAATAGTTTGCCTTATATTAAACCATCCCTGCACACCTGGCATAAAGCTTGGTCACAATGTACAATCTTTGTGACATATAGCTAATATTTTATTTGGGATTTTTGCATCTATATTCATTAGTGAAATTGGCCTATAATTTTTACTCTGTTTTTGCACTTTCTGGTTTAGATATTAGCATTATATTTGATTTATAAAAGGAGTTTGATATGACTCTTTCCTAACCAATTATTCTACACAATTTATTTAATATTGGAATTAGATGACTTTTAAATGTTTGGTAAAATTCAGTTGTAAATACGTCTATCCAGTCCTGATGCTTTTATCTTAGGAAGCATTTAAGGCCTGTTCAATTTCTTTAATAGCTTCACTTGGATATTCCATTTCTTCCTTTGTTAGTCTAGGCAATTAATATTTTTATAAATAGTTTTCTTTTTCACTTAAATTGTTAAATTTGCTGGCATATAATTGAGAAAAATAACTCCTAAAAATTGTTTTGATTTCATCTTCATTAGTGATGCTAGTCATTTGATTTTCTTCTCTCTCTTATTTAATCATATTAACCAATGATTTATCTATTTTGTTGGATTTTTCACAAAACCAACTGTTTTATTTATTAATTTTTACTGATTAATTTATTAATGGAAGTTTTGCTACAATCCTGAAGTATTCCATTTCCCTGGGGCTTCTTAGGAAGGGTATGCTTAGCACAGATCCTGGCAACTGCAAGCACTTAATAAAAATTAATTGATTCTTAAGAGGATCTTCTGACCATCCTCCTTCTTTACCATGCCAGGGTCCAAATTATATTTCTTAAGAAATTTTGGTTGGTCACTGACTGACATCATTTGCCATAACCACTCTCTGTTACTCCCAATATCTTCTGCCCTACAAAGTATTCACTTTTCTCAAGGTCAAGGGACCTACTTAATCATACTGTTCATTTTCAAAAGAAGAATAGGAAAATCTAGATAATGATATAAAAGAATGTGCTAAATCATCAATGAAAGAAATGTACAACAATCAAAACATCTTTAAGGCATCATCTCATACCCAATAAACTGCCAAAGTTGACAAAGACAAGAATAACCACTAAGAGGGACTGACAAGATACTGGCAAACTAATGCACCTTTGGTAAGTTATGAATTAATTTAACAATTCTAAAAAGGAATTTGGAAGTATGTGTAGAAAGAGACTAAAATGTTCATTCTCTTTGAGCCAAAGGTCCCTCTGCTAGAAGTGTATCCCCAAAGAGGTCAAAGACAGAAAAATCCAGTATGTACCAGTATAGCATCACTACAAAAGTAGTTTGCTACAGCTAATATAAAAAAACTGGAAATAAAGTAAATGCTCATTGATTTAGAAATGGCTAAACAAATTGTAATACATGAATGTTTTGAACTATTTCTATTCTATAGAAAGGCTTATATGAACTGATGCAAACTCTAGTATGCAGAACCAGGAAGACAGTGTAAACTGAAGGATCATAAACAACAAAGGCAAAAGCTAAATGTTGAATAATTATAATGCCTAAATCACTACTTTTGCCAGGGACTGGTGACCAAGAGAAGAAGAGAAACAGAAGATGACTCAAGTCATGGCTCCACAGCCCTGCTATAGCTGCCACCGTGGCTGCTACTTCTTTTGCCACACCACAACCACAAAGGAATTGGCAGAGGAATAAATGCCAAGAAAGTAGAACAATGACTGGAGTTGAGTGGAGTGAAAGCCACAAAAAAAAACAGATACTAAGGAGGTGGAATTGTTCCTGATGATGAATCCACATTTTCTCATTCTTTGTTTCATTTCTCTCTTGCTCTCTCTCTCTCAAGGGAGAGAAATGAGTTTGTTTACTAATCCTTGTTTCTTCAGAGGTTTGTGTGTGTGTGTGTGTGTGTGTGTGTGTGTGTGTGTGTGTGTGTGTGTGTGTTTGGCTTTATATTTCATTGTTTCTCTAAGATAAAGTGGTTAGCCACTGTATTGCTGATCTAAGTGTTTCATTACTCAAATGTAGCTGAGGTGGTTAAGGATATAGGAGACAGAAGAAGGAGGCTATATATACCACATATATACATACATTTCTTTCTCTCTCTCTCTCTCTCTCTCTCTCTCTCTCTCTCTCTCTCTCTCTCTTTCTCTCTCTCCCTCTCTCTCTCTCTCAGAAGCCTGAAGATTATTCTCTCTCAAATTTTTTCCTCAGTTTCTCAAAGTTTTTTCTCTCCAAATCAACCTTTGACCAACTTCACTAATGGAATTCCTTCCAAATCACCAGTGTTATTTCCTCTTCATTGTTATTTGGCTCAAATCTTTATCTCTCCTTTCTCAATCCTTTCCCTCAAGAGTCAAAAGTAGAATGGTATATATTGAGCTTGAGATACCTGTGGGACAGTCAGCTTGAAATGTTAAATAAGTAGTTGATGATATAGTTCTAAAGCAGACCAAGTAAATTCTGGCTAGATATATGGATCTGGGCATCATTATGAATGAGCAAAGGAGAATGGATGGAGTGATCAGAGGAGTAGGAGGAAAGCCAGAAGTGCCAGAAAGGAGATAGTGTGTGGAAACAGAGGGTGGTTAATTTGCCATAGTATGAAATGCTGAGAAGAGGTCATTAGCTTTAGCACTTATAATTTTGAAGAGAGCAATTTTGCTAAAGAAGCCAAATTGCATTTAAGAAGAAAATGAGAAAAATACAGAGAAAGAGAGACAGAAATAGACACAAAGACAGTGAATCAGAAACAGAAACAGGGATAGAGACAGTCAGAGAGAAAGAGACAGAGAGCTATCTTTCAAGTGTAAACAATTTTTTAAAGTATTTACTGAGGAAGGGAGTAGAGATATAGCTCAATAATCAGTAGGGAGAGTAGGATCTAGTATATATATATAT
>NW_025380555.1:0-1855 GCF_016433145.1 Gracilinanus agilis | reverse complement strand
AGGGGGGAAATAAGAGAGGGGGTAGAAAGGGAAGTTAATCAAGGGAGGGGGTAAGGGATAGCGGCTTAATAGCAAACCACTGGTTTAAAAGGAAACAGTATAAGAAAAAGGGGGTAGGAATAGGGGAGGATACGAAAATGTCAGCAAATGCACAACTGATGATTATAACTCTGAATGTGAATGGGATGAACTCACCCATAAAACAGAAGCAAATAGCAGAGTGGATTAGAAACCAAAATCCTACCATATGTTGTCTACAAGAAACACATATGAGACGGGTGGACATACACAAGTTTAAGGTTCAGGGCTTGAGCAAAATCTTTTGGGCGTCAAATGAGAAAAAGAAGGCAGGAGTGGCTATTATGATTCTGACAAAGACAAAGTAAAAATAGATATGATCAAAAAAGACAGGGAAGGGGGGCAGCTGGGTAGCTCAGTGGAGTGAGAGTCAGGCCTAGACACAGGAGGTCCTAGGTTCAAACCTGGCCTTAGCTACTTCCCAGCTGTGTGACCCTGGGCAGGTCACTTGACCCCCATTGCCCACCCTTACCACTCTTCCACCTATGAGACAATACACCGAAAAGTATAAGGGTTTTAAAAAAAAAAAGACAGGGAAGGTCATTACATCCTGATTAAAGGCAGTATAAACAATGAGGAAATAACACTGCTCAATATATATGCACCAAGTGGCATAGCATCCAAATTCATAAAGGAGAAACTGGCAGAGCTCAAGAAGGAAATAGATAGTAAAACCATACTAGTGGGAGATCTAAATATTCCTCTTTCAGATCTAAATAAATCAAACCAAAAAATAAATAAGAAAGAGGTAAGAGAGGTGAATGAAGTCCTAGAAAAATTAGATTTAATTGATATGTGGAGAAAAATAAATAGGGACAAAAAGGAATACACCTTCTTTTCAGCTGCACATGGCACATTCACAAAGATTGACTATGTTATAGGGCATAGAATCATTGCAAACAAATGCAAACGAGCAGAAATAATAAATGTAACCTTCTCAGATCATAATGCAATAAAAATAATAATTAGTAAGGGCACCTGGACAGGAAAATCAAAAACTAATTGGAAATTAAATAATATGATTCTCCAAAACCAATTTGTCAAAGAAGGAATCATAGAAACAATCAATAATTTCATTGAAGAAAATGACAATGATGAGACATCCTACCAAACTCTGTGGGATGCGGCCAAGGCAGTACTCAGGGGGAAATTTATATCCTTGAGTGCATATATTAACAATTTAAGGAGGGCAGAGATTAATGAATTGGGCATGCAACTCAAAAAATTAGAAAGCGAGCAAATTAAAAATCCCCAGATGGAAACTAAATTAGAAATACTAAAAATCAAGGGAGAAATTAATAAAATCGAAAGTAAAAGAACTATTGAATTAATAAATTACACTAGAAGCTGGTACTTTGAAAAAACAGATAAAATAGACAAAGTACTAGTCAGTCTAATAAAAAAGGAAAGAAGAAAACCAAATTGACAGTATCAAAGATGAAAAGGGAGACCTCACCTCTAATGAAGAGGAAATTAAGGCAATCATTAAAAACTATTTTGCCCAATTATATGGCAATAAATATAACAATTTAGGAGATATGGATGAATATTTACAAAAATATAAACTGCCTAGATTAACAGTAGAAGAAATAGAATACCTAAATAATCCCATATCAGAAAAAGAAATTGAACAAGCCATCAAAGAACTCCCTAAGAAAAAATTGCCAGGGCCTGATGGATTCACAAGTGAATTCTATCAGACATTCAAAGAGCAACTAATCCCAATACTATACAAATTATTTGATATGATAAGCAAAGAAGGAGTCCTACCAAATTC
>NW_025380554.1:0-7876 GCF_016433145.1 Gracilinanus agilis | reverse complement strand
TTCTAAGGTCCCTCCCAGCTCTGACATCCCCTGTTCTAAGGTCCCTCTCATAATTTCAGTGACATTCCATGTTCTTGGGTCCCTCCCAACTCTGACGTTCTACGTTCTATGCCTTCAAGAGCTCTCTGTCTCCAAGGCTGCAGCTTTTCCATTCTATGCTGGCTCTGCCACTCTGGGATTCTGAGATTCTCTTCCCAGGCTGGAGAGGGGCAGAGAGGAAGGAGGAAGGCGGGTCTGTGGCTCGGTGTCCCTGGCCCCTTGCCCCGGTGGAGAGAGTCCCCGGGTGCCCCTTTCTCCTCAGTGATTATCCAAGACTTCCTGGAAGCAGGAGGGGCCCAGAGGAGGAGATGGCCCTCTCTCTGGTGCTGTGTTTACACAGAGAACTTGGAGCAAGGGGGGTCCGGCAGCTCTCCATCTGCTGGGGGGAGGGGAAGGAGGAGAGGCAGGAACCGAGACAGGGAGGCGTGGGGGGAGGGAGGAGCAGCATTGCTGCTGGGCTCCCACTGGGGACTCCCATTCAGCTTTCCAAGAGTCAGGGCGCTGGAAGGCTGCAAATGAAGGCTGCCCATCCCCAGGACTGCTTCCAGGGGGCACCTGAGTCGGGCTTGGGGCAGAAGGACTCACTGACTTCCCTCAGATCCTTCCTCCTACCTGGGGTCAGGAGAGAGAGAGGACTCTACGCCCAGACGTGCCAATCACAGACCACCCAGAGACTCCTGTCTATGTAGGCAGTGGTGCTCGGGATACTTTGCATTTGGAGTCAGGAAGAGCTAAGTTCAAATCCTGCTTGAGATGCTTGTTTTTGGTGTTTTTTTAAACCCTTCCCTTCCATCTTGGAATCAATACTGTGTATTGGTTCCAAGGCAGAAGAGTGGTCAGGGCTAGGCAAAAAGGGTTAAATGACTTGCCCAGGGTCACACAGCTAGGAAGTGTCTGAGGCCAGATTTGAACCTAGGACCTCCTGTCTCTAGGCCTGGCTCTCCATCCACTGAGCCACCCAGCTGCCCCCTTGAGATACTTGTTTACCAGCGGTGTGACCCTGGGTAAGTCACTTCCCTTCCTCTGTGCCTCATTTTTCTCCTCTATAGAATAGGGACAATCATAACACATATTTCACAAGGTAGTGAGGCTCAAATGAGACAATGACAGAGTATTTAAGGCACTCTATAATGTTAGTTATCATTTTTGTTTGTGGGAAGGCTGGAAATCTAAGTAGTTTGGTGGTGGCAGGGGGAGGCAGCAGCATCAAAGCTACCTCGCTGTAGCAGTAATAAATAAATAAATGCTTGTCGATGGATTGATCCCCATAAATTAGATTACTCGGCTTCCCTCATTCCTCAGTGACATTTCAGTCTCATTCAACGCTCCATGACCTTATCTGGGGTTTTCTTGGCAGAGATAGCAGAGAGGTTTGCCATTTCCTTCTCCGGTTCATTTTACAGATGAAGAAATTGAGGCAAACAGGGTGAAGTGACTTGTCCAGGGTAACACAGCTAGAAAGTATCTGAGGCCAGATTTGAACTCAGGTCCTTCTTGACTCCAGGTCCTACCCATTAGAGGTATCCAGAATAAAGGCTTTGTCTTCAGTGGAGGTCTTTAAGCAAAGGCTCTTTGTCTGCCACCATTATCAAAGGCTGGTAGAGAATGTAAACATTCCTGGTCAGTCCAGAGATATTTTTAACACCTCAACCGCCATAACAGCTCCAAGACCTTCCCTAAATCAGTTCATTCTTATTGGGCATCTGCTTCTCAGCTCTGTTAAGTGCTGTAGGGGATACAGATAAGGTACTATATCAAGAGCTCCAGCTCTGGGGTCAAAAGTCCCAGGTTCAAGTTGTGTCTTGGACGCTACCTATGGGACCTTGGACGAGTCATTGACCTCCTTGGGCTTCAGTTTTCTCACCTGCAAAATGAGAGGATTAGATGGGCTTCTGAGGTTCTTTGTAGATCTAGAACTGTGATCCTGCCTCCAGATGAGGAAAAACAGAGATTTTAGGAAATTCCCACGAGGGCTCTGAGTTCTGTCTGGAGGTTTCCTTAGTGTCCAAACTTCCCTGGTGAGCTTCCTGAGGCTCAGAGGGATTCAGCCATATATGTAGGCATTTGTACCTCGCTTTTCCCTGATCCCATTCTAGCTGCTAGATTACACTTCCTCCCTCTTCCCAAACATAAATATTTGCAATATTTGCAAGGATTTAGAGGTTGTGTATTCCAATTCTCTCCTTTTGTGGATGGAGAAAATGTGGCTGCCTTAAATCCTTTGAGATTCTCTAGCAGAGGCTGGGTGACCCCTTGTCAAGTATTCTTGGTTGGGATTCCTTTCCTGGGTGAGGGGGGCTCTTCAGAGGTTCTTAACCCTTTGGGGGAATCCTGGACCCCTTTTGAGGTCTAGGCTATGACCCCTTCTAAGAACAACATCTTTAAAAGACTAAAATAAAAGGCATCGATTTACCAGAGAAACAAACCATATTGAAAACTAGAACTATTAAAAAGAAATAAGTTCATGGAGCCGCAGCTTAATAATCTCCTAACTAGGGACAGTTGGGTCTCTTCCAGCTCTCAACTTTGTGAGCAAGTCTATTCTCCTCCTTTATGGAAGGGGGCAATGAGGCTGACACCAATAAAAGGGACTTGCCCAAGACCATACCACCAGCAACTCGAGAAGGGAAAGCCTAGTGCAGAGATTCCCAAAGTGGGCGCCACCGCCCCCTGGTGGGTGCTGCAGTGATGGCCACAGGTGCATTTATCTTTCCTATTAATTGCTATTAAATTTTTTTTTAAATTAATTTCCAGGGAGCTAAGTAATATATTTTCTGGAAAGGGGGTGGGAGGCCAAGAAAGTTCGGGAACCCCTGGGCTAGAGGGACTTGAGGAGACAGGGCGCCAAGGGAAAACCCCCAGCTGGGTGTCCAAGTCACACATCTGTCTATCTGTTTCCCTCATCCATTTTCTCCCTTCCTCCTTGCCCAGTGAGACATCCCCTTCCCTTCTAAGGGACAGCAGCCTTGTTTCCACAGTAACAGACCAAGACATATTTCTGCCTCCCTTGCCTGGGAGGCCGAGAGAACACAGGAGCTAGAGGAGGAAGGAGAAAGAGGGAGAAATGGAGGGGGACGGTGAAGACGAAGGGGAGAAGCCTCCGCCGGGGCTGCCGTTACCTCTGCGGCGGTGCTTTTTGCTTTCCTCTACCTCCCAGGGATGCCAGATTCCTGAAAGGGACCCCGAGTTCTTTCCCAAAGACTCTGGATGCGGGAGGCTGGGAGGTGGAGTTGTGGGGAGGGACTCCTCGAATTCTTTTCATTAGAGATGTTAAAAGCTGTTCTGATGGATGCGTGAGGTCTTACAAGTATTTGTTATTTAAGTAAGCCATAAAAGATTACGGGTGAGATAGGTACAGGAGCAAAATACCCAATCCCTCCCCCCCAAATGCCACGGATTGAGATCGGCAGCCACACAGCCAGGGTGAAATGCTCCCCACTTGCTCTATTCCTCGGGGCCCGTTACAAATAAAATGAATAGAGAAGGCTATGTTTAAAAATATTAGGGTTTGATTGGAATCCACATTGATAATTATAGCCACGTGCCTGATTTGACAATCAAACCCTAATATTTTAAAATATAGCCTTCTCTATTCATTTTATTTGTAACAGTTTAATGTGATACTGGAGATTTGGGGTTCCTTGACCTGAAATGAGATCCAAATGTCCACAGGAAGTTTAGATCGGGGATCTCCAAATTTCCAACATCACAGGCCACCGATGCCACCCCCAGGAGGCCCTTGAGATCCCCAAACATCAGCGCGTGACGTGAGCTCCTCTTGTAACGCTAGCCCAGACGGGTGTGCCAGAGTGGAAAGTCCAATGGAGGTGGCCTCGAGAGAGACTCGGGTGCAGTCATTTCTGCCACTCTCACGGTGTGACCCAGGTCAACAGTGACACCCCTGAGCCTCCTTGTCTCCATCCAGGAGCTTTTACAGGGGTCCTGAGAACGCCGGTGAAGCACTTCGCCAATTTTAAAGCACCACGTAAACATGGGATTGGCATTCTGAGCTACGGAGGCAGTGAAACAGCGTATTTGGGGCGTTGGACTCGGAACCGGGGGGCCCTGGGTTCAAATCTAGATTCATCTGGGCAAGTTCACTGCGCCTCGGTTTTATCATCTGTAAAATGGCCTCCGTGGTTCCCTCTCAGATCTAAATCTGAGCTGCTATGATCCATCTCGTCACTAAGAATAATGGTCGATTTCTCGCCCGTCGTCTCATTTGATCCTCACAATAGCCTGGTGGGATTATTCATGGGTATGACCTCCATTTAACAGATGAGGAAACTGAGGCTCAGTGCCTCATCTAAGGAGTGTTTGAGCTAGGATTTGCACCTAAACCGCTGCCTCTCACAGTTAGGAGGGGACGATGGCATCCAGCGGAAAGCCCAGGCTCTTTCCACTCAACCCGGAGGTCTCCCTCGGTACCACGAGGACTGACAGCAGGGAGGAGCTTGATGGGTTTTATATGAAAATCTTGTCTCTCCCCACTAGACTACAGACTCCCGGAGGGCAGGCTCCAGTTCTGACACTTAGAATCACGCGACCGTACATTTAGGTCTAGAAGGGACTTTGGAAGCCATTGAATCCATTCTCATCATCTTACAGACGGGGAGGGAGAATTCCAGGGATGGAGGGCAGCCCCTGAAAAGGAATGGATCGAGGGGACAGAAAGCCGGCCCTTCTGCCTTGGAACGGATCCATAGTATTAATTCTAAGATGGAAGGCGAAGACTTGGGAAAATGAAGGAAGGGAACCTGGGGGCAGAACAGCAAGGAGGCCAAAGTCACCAGATGGCAGAGTTCTTGAGGGGGAGGCAAGTGTAAGAAGATTGGAAGGTAGCAGGGAGAGAAGGGCTTGAAGTGCCGGACAGAGGATGCCATATTTGAGCCTAGAGGTAATAGGGAGCCACTGGAGTTTATTGAGGAGAGGTGGGTGACCTCAAGATCTCTTCGGCAACTAAGCCCCTTCCCCTCTCTAGACCTCAGTTTCCCCAGCAGGACACTAGAAGAGTTGGAGAATCTCTGAGATTCCTTCCGGACAGCCATTCTAACTCCGGAGCCTTCTTGTCAACATCATCGCCATCATGGCCTCATCTGTAAAATGGAGGGAGTGATACCTCGGGCTCCTACCTCACACAGGGTGGTCCTGAGACTCCAAAGAGAAAACTGCTGTGAGGGGGTTTGCACTGGAAAGCCTCTCCTCCAGCCCGAGGCCCAGTTTCCATGAAGCTATGTTTGAGGGCAGTCAAGGCTGAATTTCTGTAAACAGTGCTTTGCCTCTCCTTCCCTCCTCCCCCTTCCCTAGGCCACCAAGGTCCCTGCCTTTGGTTCTGAGCCAAAGACACAAGATAAACAGCCCTTGTGTGACTTAGGAAGGCCCGGAGGCCTGAGGAGAAGAGGGACGAGATTCCTCGCAGGGTCCTGGAACTTGTTCATAAAATAGGAGGGAACAGCCAGTGGATGGGGGCGAGGCGGGAAACATGAGCAAAGCCCCTTTTCTTCTAGTCCAGACCTTCTTTTAATTTATTTTAAACCCTCACCTTCTATCTTAGCACCACTTCTAAAAGAAAAGAATAGGAAGGGCTAGGCAATTGGCGTTCAGAGACTTGCCCAGGGCCACAGAGCCAGGAAGTGGCTGAGGCTAGATTTGAATCCAGGTCCTCTTGACTCCAGACTTAGAGATCTAACCACTGTACTACTTAGCTGCCACTGGTCCGGGGATTCTTAACCTAGAGATTGTGAGCTTTCAAAGAATACTTTTGATTATTCTATTTCAATAGAATTAATTTCCATTGTACTCTTTTGTGTTTTATTTGATGCATTTTATTTTAAAATCTTTACCTTCCGTCTTGGAATCAATACTGTGTATTGGTTCCAAGGCAGAAGAATGGTAAGGGCTAAGTAATGGGGATTAGGTGACTTACCCAGGGTCATACAGCTAGGAAGTGTCTGAGGCCAGATTTAAACCCAGGACCTCCCATCTCTGGATTTGGCTCTCAATCCACTGAGCCACCCAGAAGCCCCCTATTTGAAGCATTTTAAAACACGATTCTGAGAAGGGGTCTGTAGGTTTCATTGCAATGTCAAAGAGGTCCAGGACACACAAAAGTATGAGCTTCTGCTACAACCTCATTAAGTTCACCTCTAGCTGCTTTGTGGTAGATAGCTGGTGTAGAAAGAGCACGGCTCCTGGAGTCAGGAAGCTCTGAGTTCAAATCCAGCCTCATATACTGACTGTATGACTATGGGTAATTCATTGAACCTTTTTTGGTTTCCTTATTTATAAAATGGAGATAATAGTAGCACCCGTATCCCAGGGCTGTTGTAAAGCTAAATAAAGGGACAATATTCTTTTTTTTTTTTTTGAAGCACTTTGCAAACTTTAAAATGCCGTTAAATGCTAACTATTATCCATCTTCCACTGGAAATTCCCCTCTCGGAGAAAAGGCATCCTTTTTAGGAGACAAACTAAGGAATTCAAATGTCAGTTTTTTTCTGTTCCTTTTCTCCCTACCCTCCAATGGAGCCAAGAAGTGAGGGGAAAGAGGAAAAAGCAGAGGGTTGGCATGTGAATTTTTCTGGGCCTTGGTTTCCTTATCCGTAAGATGATTGGGTTGAATGAGATAGACTCTAAGGTTCCTTATAATTCTAAATCGGTGATCCTGTGTCGGTCATATAGAACATCATGAGGTAGAAGGGTATATAGGAAGATAGTGGTACAGTGGAATGGTAACTAGATCTGGAATCAAAGGATCTGGGTTCAAATTCCACCTCTGTGGTACTTGCCACCTATATGGCCTTGGATAAGTTACACGATCTTTATGAGCCTCAGTCTCCTCATTTGTAAAATGAACAGTCTGCAATCAGACTAGAGATCCTCTGAGGCCTCCTTTGAATTCTGTGATCCTATGAGAGCTGGATCAGGAGTCAGATCTTGGTTGGAGTTCTGATTCTGATTCCTATGTGATTTGGGGCAATCATTTCTCCTCACTGACTCAGTTTCCTCATTTGTAAAAGGAAGGTGTTGGACTATTTGGCCTATGAGGTTCCTTCTAGCTCTAAATTGAGAATTCTCTGATCCAGAAAAGGGGTCAGAGTGGACAAGAGATTTGTGCTTGGGATAGGCAGATAGTGACCCTGGGTAGGTCACTCCTCAGGTCTTCAGTTCTCTGACCTCTGATGGAGTTGGAACAGATCAAGTGTTCTTAACCTTCTATGCACCATGGACTCCCTAAGCAGTGTCTGGTGAAGCCAATTTCTCAGAATCAAGCTTTTGAATGTATAAAATAGCATACAAAGGATTGCAAAAGAAACCAACTACTGCACATTAAATAATCACATTTTTCTTTTTCTCAGTTCACAGACCCCAGTGAAGAATAGATTATCTCCCAGTTCTCTTCTAGTTTTCAATCTATGCCAGTTTGGCTTCATGATTTCACTTTCTACGGATAGGAACATGGAGAGAAAAAAGAGAAGAGGAGCCAGAGAAGAGGAAGAGAGGGAGGGAGAAAGGAGAGAGATTGAGAGAAAGAGAAAAGGGGAAAGAGAGACAGAGAGAGAAGAGAGTGAGAGAGAGAAAAGAGAAGAGAAGAGAAAAGTGTGTGAGAGAGAGAAGAGAAGAGAAGAGAGAGAAGAGAGAGAGAAGAGAGAAGAGAAGAGAAAAGAGAGAGTGTGTATGAGAGAGAAGAGTGTGAGGAGTGAGAGAGGAGAGAGAGAAAAGAGAGAGAAGAGAGGAGAGAATGAGGAGTGAGAGAGGAGAGAGAGAGAAAAGAGAGAAGAGAGAGTGAGAGAGATAAAAGAGAAGAGAAGAGAAGAGAAGAGAAGAGAAGAGAAAA
>NW_025380553.1:0-7825 GCF_016433145.1 Gracilinanus agilis | reverse complement strand
TCCTTCCTTCCTTCCTTCCTTCCTTCCTTCCTACTTTCCTTCCTTCCCTCTTTTCTCCCTTTCTCTCTTTCCTTCTTCCTTTTATTCCTTCCCACCTCCCCCCAATGAAATGTCAGCTCCTTTCAGTTAGGGATTATTTCACTCACTGTCCCTATGTCCCAAGGTGCCCTGACACTGACAGTATCTGGCATATAATAGATGCTTAATAAATACGGTTGGTTGATGGATTGATTGACTGACCTCTGTGAGGCAGAACCCAAAGTCTTCCAAGGCAGGCTCCTACTTTTGGACAACTCTCATCCTACCCACTGTATATTTAAAGCTCCAAGAGACTCCATAATGAGACCTCTTTCAGTGGAAAGAATACTACTGGTTCTGCAATGTGAAGACAGATGCAGAACCTCTTCTGGCTCCACCCTTTTATTTCATCATTGTGGTACCTTACTGTTCTCCTCTGTAAAATGGGGGGCTCTGAGGTCACTTGCAGCTTTGGGTCTATGATTCTTAGTGACTTTGGGACTAGGCTCTTTTCTCTGGTGAAAAGTGACTTACCCAAGCTAATAAGTGGCACAACTAGGATTTGAACTCAGGTTCTTGGACATCAACTCCAGAACTTTTTGCTTCATGAAGTCCTTTTTCTAAGAAATCTGATATGGCTGGAAGCCATGCAAGGGATGTAAGAAGAGTGGAAAAGTAGGAAGACCTTTCAATGTCATTGGAGTAGGAAGCCCTAATGGATTCCCATCCTCTCTTGTTAGTGTTTTCTGTTTCCTGAAACTACTGCATTTTCAAATTTATTTGTGCCCTTGTTATATCCCTAATCCTAGTAGGATATAAACTCCTCGAGGAGATTATTTAGCCTTTGAATTCTCTAGTTCTTTCCAAAGAATAATTCATTGCTTCTTCGTTTTTTGTTGAGTTGAATTAAATGGAAATTCCTGGGTGAATAGGGAAGGGCTCCTGAGGTGCTGACAAAGATACAGCCACTAGTGCCTTAGCACCATGACTGCCCAGGTTCTTTGGGGTTCCTTTGTAGCCTGAGACATCTAGTAGCTAGCAGAATAGACAACTGCATGATGTTCTTTCTGGAATGCCCTTAAATGGAAACAGCAAACAAAGACACCTAGGGAAGTCCAGGTAACCAGACTGCCTGCTCCAAACTGGAACTTGATTTCTTTGTTCTTTGTCCTGCTGGCCCAATCGAGTCTACACCCACAGCATCAAGCCAAGTTTCTGAACACCGTCCCAAAGGACTGAGTTCTCCCTGTGTTTATATGTCGCCTAAAGGTGACCTCAGACCAAATCTCTTAGGAAGGTCATTGCTGGCAGTGGCTGCCTTCTCGCTCCCACAGCTCAGTAGCCCCAATTCTGGAAATAGTTTATAGTAGTAAGGACAGGGGCTTTATGGTTTCAGTGATTTAGGGAACTCCCAGATGAGGAAACTCCCTTTACATATACAGGTTGACCCCTGTTTTGCAGATTATAATGTTAGAGATTTGCTTATTTTCCCCAGGGTTAAATGATTTTGCCTAGGATGGCATAGCCAGGATACAGAAGAGGAGGAAGGGATGGACACCCAGGCTTTTCTGGTTCTGATGCTGGCTCTATCCACTATATAACAGAGGTCCTTACCCTGTAGCTCATGAACTTGTTTTTAAAAAATATCTTGATAACTATAATTCAATAGACTACAACTGGCTTTTATTCTAATCTTATGTTTTATTTTAGGTATTTAGAGACATTATTCTTTTCTTTGAGTTTATTAGTTTATGGGAATTAACCTTTTTGTGTCATGGCAATCCAATGAAGCCTATGTACCCCTTCTCAGAATAAAGTAATAAAAATTGAAAAATTAATTTGATTCTAAGAATTTGGGACAAATACAGACTGATGATAGATTCTTAATGTGAGATCATCGTGGCTGCTCAGCACTCCCATACTATTTAGGAATTCCTTCTATGATATCATTGACAGATGGTCATCTATCTTCTCCTTAAATACCTCCACTGCTGGGAATCTTACTCCCTCAAAAGAGGCAAGCCATCAGTCTTGTGTTGGACCATTTGAATTTTGATTGCATCCACTGAAAAAGTTATTCAGCTAAAATCTACGTCCCTATACTTCCATTGATGGAAGCCCCTCTAGGATCAAGAAAAACAAGTTTCATGCTTTTTTCCACTTGTAAAACCTTCATAAATTTGAGGAGAACTAGAGTCTCTCGCCTTCAAGTCTCTTCTCTATCATCCGACATCTGCATTTCTTTCATCTAGTCCTTGCATGACTTAGTTTCAAGCCTGCTTACTGTTCTGGTGGAAAGGTTAAAAATTAATGGTTTGACTAAAACATATGGAAATTATAAATAATATGGTAGTTGCTGATTTAAAGTATTATTGCTCAAAGTTGAAATGATTTTTAATACTTTTATTTACAAAAGAGGTGGAAAGGATGAAAGTAGAGAAATACAAAAAGGTAGAAAAGACATTTAAAAGCCTTTCTTTCTAAATATTTCTCTGGTGCTCAACTCAGCAAGGACTTGTTGACCTTCAGCTGGAATCTGGAATTAAACTTTCTCCAGAAGACAGGAAAGGAAAACCAGCTATTCACTCACCCAACTTCCCTCCAAGAGCTAGGCCAAGCCTTGAGCTGAAGATGACTCCTGAGGCTGATTTTCTTCTTGAAGCCAATGTCCTTCTTGAAGCTGATTTCCCAGCTTTTATGGTGGCTTCTTGTTCATTTCCCTTTTCACAGAGGCCAATCACAGTTTTCAAATTGCCTAGACACTACTGCCCAGCAGGTTAGTGTCTGTGGGATCCATTTCTCACCTTCTGGAGGGGAAAATTCTCATCAAAAGGGTTCACAGATTCCTGGATGATTGAGTTTCTGAGGGTGTGAATTCTCTAAGTGGTTTGCCAGCTCCTCCACCTAGTTCAAGCTTTTGTTGATTCAATAAAAAGGTAGGCAAAGGAGACTTGATCCAGTCTTCAAAATCCAGTGAGGTACTAAGTAGGGGAACTTAAGTTATTGTTAACCAAAGTGTTAACTCCAACTTGGCAAAGAGAATAAAGGATTTCCTTTTAGAAGTGTAAACTCAGAATAGACAAAGAGAACCAAGAATTCTCTTTCACACTGGTCACCTTCATGATAACAGCAATAATAATGATAATAACATTAATAATAGTAAGCATTTATATAACACTTTAAGGTTTATAAATGCATTAAAATTTTTTTATTTGTTTATTACATAAAAATTCCCAGGTATCTTCCTCCCTTCCCTCCCAGTATTATTTCATTTGATCCTCATTAGAACCTTGGGAGGTGGGTGCTATTATTATTCCCATTTTACAGATGAGGAAACTGAGGCAGACAGCGCTTAAGTTACTTGTCCAACGTCCCTTCCCTTCTCCATCTTCTATATTCGATAGGAGAGCTTTCCCAGAGAAACATCACTGATGGGTTCCATAACTTTCTCAGGCTCATAGAGCCATTATGGGATAGCTTTTTGTTTTGACACTCTGAGGTAATCCATATGGAGAAGAGTTTGAGAGAATACTCTTTCTACCAATGTGGATTGGCACCCTTTCTACATTTTATAATCTCGGATACATGTTAGGAGCCAAAAAGGTTAAGTGACTTCCTCTGGGTGACGTTCTCTTTTAAAATCCAAATCCTTCAGGGAGGAAGAATCATTTAGTTCCTCACACTGCTGTAAGAGTTTATTTAAATATTTCTCTTTCTGAGCAGGATGGGACTAAGTGTTAGCCCAGAGCAAGGAGTCCCAGGGCTGAGGAATACATGTACCGGCTGGAGATATGTACCAGAGATGAGCCCTACAAGTGTTTGTCTGTGTCTAGACCTGAGCAAAGAATGTACATAAATGGGGGAAGAAGAGAGGACTGTGTTCCTGTAATCCTCAAACCAAACAGCCTCAGACACTGAAGGCCATGAAGAGATTGGAGAATAAAGACCAACGAAGGCGTAGAACAATGACTTCCCATGGCCACAGTGGTCCATGATTGCACTAAATCCTCCATCTATCTTGCCTAGATGTTGGGTGTTGGTACAAAACATGTCGGTCCTTTGTTCCCTGGGTGTCTATGGGGGTCTGTGGTCAAGCTCCATAATTCCCTCTGCCCATACTGCTGGATGAGCCCCGTGTACTAATGGATTGTACCATGAGCGTGAAGTCTGGTGATTCTCCAGGAATCGGTTGTTGAGCCAGCCATGACAGCTACTTGTGCTCAGAATCAGTCTGAGAGTTCCAGAAATTCAATTCACCTTATTTAAATTCACCTCATTCCCTCATCCCTGGGGATGGGCTACCTGATGAAGATGCAGATGCCTACAGAAGAGTGGAGAAAATGTCCCGCCCTCCCTTCTTGGCAGAAGTGGGGGACGATGGCCAGAGAATGCTGCCTTTAAGATTCGGGTGGTTGATGGATTGGCTGGCCCTCCTAAACATTCCCCCTCTTTCTTTTGTAGAGACGAGAGGGATATATTTGGAAATTCCATGGAATTCCTCCAGTTCATTATTCCTTTCAACACAGAAGTATTCCATCACCATCATGCACCACAGTTGGTTCAGCCATTCCCCAATCGAAGGGCATTCCCTCATTTTCCAAATTTTTGCCACCCCAAAGAGTGCAGCTTTAAATATTTTTGTGCAAGTCTTTTAAAGGGTTTTTAAAAGAAAGGGAGAGATAGATAGCCCAGAGGATAAATCCTGAGGATTCTGGGGTGGGCAGACACAGATGCTTGAGTCCATCTTTCTCTGGCCAATTGGAGCATCCTATAGGCCATAGTGGATCCCCCCCCCTTTTTTAAGCCCTTAACTTCTGTGTATTGGCTCCTAGGTGGAAGAGTGGTAAGGGTGGGCAATGGGGGTCAAGTGACTTGCCCAGGGTCACACAGCTGGGAAGTGTCTGAGGCCGGATTTGAACCTTAGGACCTCCCGTCTCTAGGCCTGACCCTCAATCCATCGAGCTACCCAGCTGCCCCTGGATTACCCCTTTTCACATGGACTGAAGCTAAGAAATTTGACTTTGTATTTGAGGAAGGGGCATGGTTTAAAGAATATGCAGCTGGTGGTGCCCATGTTTTATTCCCTTAATAAAATGGAAGCACTTGAAGGGCAGGGATGGTCGTAGTTTTTTTTTTTTGTTTTTGTTTTGTTTTGTTTTTGTGTATCCACCGTGCCTGGGACACAGTAGGCACTTAATAAATGTTTATTGAGCAACTGTGTTCAACACGGGGAGGTGGCACTTGGAACCAACCTGTTTTTTTCTCCTCTTTCCAAGAGAAACAGTACAGCTTGGACTTGGCCCTGGAGTATTTTGAAAGGAAATGGATATTTTTTCCATAAGTTTTATTAAAGAATTCTGTTCCATTTAAATATTTTATAGAAGCCCGAGGAGCCCTAAGCTTGAGGTCAGGGAATTTAAGGTCCCTGCAGAAAAGGCACAAAAGCTGCATTCATTCCTGGGTTCCGGGAAGCTCTGCTAGATCCTTGACCTCACAGAATCTCCTTTGGACCCCGGAGTCTGGGAAGATAGCAGCAGACAAAGCCTCCTGGGGATTGCATCTCGGCTTTCTGGTTGGTGGCTGGCTCGAGGTGTTTTGTGAGATGTGGCCCAGCGGTGGCACGGCTGAGATCTCTTGAGGTCCTTTTCCTTACCTTGTGAGAGGCCATGTGGCTTAGTAGATGGGGGCCTTGTTTTCAAGCCAGAAAGAGATGGGTTCAAGATCTGCCCTTGAAACACACAAATTGTCTGCGTGACCTTGGTCAAGTCATTGAGCCCTCAATGTCCCAGGCAACTTTTTACTACTATAAATGGCAGAGAAGGTGCCATGGACCAGCATGGGTAGAGAGAATTTTCTCACCTGTCAGTTCACTATACCAATGAAATCAGAGGTCCAGCCTCCATCTCTAGCCTTTGGTTCATTTCTGTTCATTTCATGCTACACTTGAAGAGTGGAGCCTCAAGATTTCTGCTTCAGCGAGCTCTAAGGCTCTGAAAAGAGCCCATAGATGGGCAGTTATTCTAGGGGAGAGGACGCTGGTCTGGGAGGTAAGAAACGCCCCCTCTAATCCCACCTCTGCCCCTCTCCTTGGACAGATCGCCTTCCTTGTCTGAGCCATGGGCAATGGGCTAACGCCGAGACCTCCCAGGCCCCTGGTTAGCTCCCCAAATCTGGACTCCCAGAGTTCAGAAGAACCACAAACAAAGCAATCCTGTTACGACATTGTTAAATTTAACATACATTTTAAAAATGAACAACATATGAGAAGAATTCACAGTTTTGCATACAATCCATTTTTTTTTGTTCTTTGCATATTGAAATGGTTGTGCTTTTGGAAGTTTGTGAAATTCAGAATAAAACATATTGAAAAAAAAACACAATTCTATGATTCGAACTCCCTCCAGGAAACAAGAAGATCTTTTTTTTTTTTTTAAACCCTTGTACTTCGGTGCATTGTCTCATAGGTGGAAGATTGGTAAGGGTGGGCAATGGGGGTCAAGTGACTTGCCCAGGGTCACACAGCTGGGAAGTGTGTGAGGCCAGATTTGAACCCAGGACCTCCCGTCTCTAGGCCTGGCTCTCACTCCACTGAGCTACCCAGCTCCCCAAGAAGATCTTCTTTTGTTAATTTTTCCCTGATTGAATATAAACCTCTTGAGGGCAAGAACTATTTTTTTTTGTCATCCTTGAATCTTCAGCATGAAGCATCGTTCCTGGCACACTGTAGGTGTATTGTGGGGGGTTGGAGGTGAGCCCCTTGGGGTTCTGGATGGGTACCCTTTGCAAGAATGCAAGACTCCAGAATGTAGCTTAGAAATAAAAAAGAGAAATTTATTCATTTGGAATTCATGTCGAATTTGGCTGGGACGAAAGCATAGATGGGAAAAGCTGCCTCCTCCGAGGCATCAATTCTGAGATTTTTATACACTTTATAGCAGGTGATATGTGCCTGGAGGAGGGCACAAATTCAGGCTGGAGTGGGGGGGGGTCCCTTGACCAGGGTCCGAGCTGTGTCTTATATCCTACAGATGTAGGCTATAGCTTAGGGGAGAGGCAGAGGTCCTGGATTTCAGCCCTGGCAATTGGGGCATAACCAGAGTAGGTATCGCTATGGCCATCTCAAAACCTAACGGAGAATCCAAGCTCTTCCTTATCATTAAGTCTTTGAAGTTAGTATGAATAAGGATGTAAGGAAGCAAAGAAAAAATTTCCTTGTTTACAGTTTGACCTGAAGCACTTCTATAAATTGAAGGAACAAGAAAAACCAAGAGCTCCACATCAGCTGCTTGATAAATGCTTATGACTGATTGATTGATTAACTAATGCCCAATTTCTGCAGAGATTTTCTAAGTTCAGTCATTCAAATCACCATAGGCACAGAAAGGTAGGTAGAAGAGTCTGTCCTTCTTTTGCCTCTCTCTCTCTCTACTCTCTACCCCCCCATTAACATGCCTGGAAATAATTCAGCATCCTCTTTTTTTTTTAAACCCTCACCTTCCATCTTAGAATCATTACTGGGTATTGGTTCCAAGGCAGAAGAGTGGTTAGGGCTAGGCAATGGGGGTCAAGTGACTTGCCCAGGGTCACACCACTAGGAAGTGTCTGAGGGCAGATTTGAACCCAGGACCTCCCTTCTCTAGGCCTGGCTTTCAATCCACTGAGCCACTCAGCTGCCCCCTAATTCATCATCTCCACAGAGCTCTGTGGATACTTTAATAATATAATATAATATAATATAATATAATATAATATAATATAATATAATATAATATAATATAATATAATATAATATAATATAATATAATAT
>NW_025380552.1:0-8870 GCF_016433145.1 Gracilinanus agilis | reverse complement strand
ATATATATATATATCTGCAAAGCATTATATTTTGTGATAGATTTCCTTGGTCATATTTTTTGATAGTGGTTAAAGAGAGTGTTCTTTGAAATTTTCAAGGTCCCCTCAATTTCCACTTCACACAGTCTGAACAAGAGGCAGATCTTCCTGACGTCAGGAGTCTCCACTCTTAAGTTCAGAATGACTGCACTTAAGTTTAGAATGGTATGAACACTTTACTCTGTCCATGATTCTGCCTCTCCTATTTAGCTGCTTGTTTGCAAAAAATCAAAGGCTTATTTGCAAATAAACAAAGAATTTGTCTCCGCAGTGCTTGGACAAGAGGAAAGAAGCAAGTTTGTAGCTTCAGTTTTAAAATCAAACCTTTTTTCTTTTCCTTTAAAATAAAAAAGATTGTTTTGGGGTGCCAAAAAAGGATATAGATTAATATTAAATTTCTGCAATGGTAGGTAGTTTCTGCTTGCAATTGGGGTGGGGTAACCTCCTAAATAACTCTAACACTACTGATCTTTTCCTAACATTGAATTTCTTCTCTCTGAGGAGCTTTTCAATACAGGGATTTCCATCTGAATTGTCAAAAACGAACATCAAAGATCTGCCACTTGTCAGAGCTATTGAAAAAATAAATTTCTTGCATTAGAAAAATATGTGATTAATCACATAGTGTGATAAGGACATGATTGGGGTTTTGATGTTAAAGGTTGGCTCTACTGCAAATATGAATAACATGGAAATAGGTTTTGAACAATGATACATGTATAACCCAGTGAAACTACTTGTCAGCTTGGGGGAGGGGGGTGGAGGAAGGGAAATCATGAATTGTGTAACCATGGAAAAATATTTTAAATTTAAAAAGGAGAGAGAGAGAGAGAAAGAAAGAAAGAAAGAAAGAAAACCTATTTCTGGAACTTTAAGACTAACTCACCCTGGGCTAGAAATACAGGTGTCTCCTTCTGATGCCCCTACAGCAGTAATTCCCAAAGTGGGCGGTACCTCCCCCTGGTGGGAGCTACAGCAATCCAGGGAGGGAGTGATGGCCACAGGTGCATTTATCTTTCCTATTAATTGCTATTAAAATGTTTAAAAATTTAATTTCCAGGGGGCTAAGTAATATTTTTTCTGGAAAGGGGGCAGTAGGCCAAAAAAGTTTGGGAACCACTGTGAGCATGAGTGATTAAACAAGAGCAGCCTCAGGAACAATGGTACCACAACAAGGAATAGTGGTGTGTGAGATGCTCCTGATGGGGTAGAAGTCTAGAAAATATCCTATAAAGTTTCTGTAACTGTTCCTTAGCTCTTGGCTAACTAGCCTCTATCATAATCTCCATGGGTGAGGGCAAGAAGGGTACAATTTTTTGGAAACGTTACTGTTGAGTTCCCATAATCTTCTGGTAGGCAGATAGGTGGTACAGTGGATAGAGTGCTAGGCTTGGAGTCAAGAAGACTCCTCTTCCTGAGTTCAAATCTAGCTTCAGATACTTCCTAGCTGTGTGACCCTGGGCAAGTCATTTAACTTTATTTGTCTCAGTTTCTTCATCTATAAAATAAACTGTTGAAGAAAATGGAAAATGATCCCCAGTATCTTTGCCAAGACAACCCCAAAAGGAGTCATGAAGAATCAGACAGGACTGAAAAAATGACTAAACAATAACCTTCTGGTACATCCAAGAGAATAGGAAAGGATTCAGCCAGAAAGCCTTAAGGTATAACAGAAAGAACAATATCAGAAAAGTTTCATTTGAAAAATTGATTTTGCTTGCTTGTCTTGGGCAAGTAATTTTCTCTCTCTATAAATTCATGAGTTGTATCAAATGATCTGTAAGGTTGCTTTCAGCTCTAAATCCATGGTTGGCAAGGATGCAGCTCTTGCTGACCTTGTAACACAGAGGCAGTTATCTTTGTCTAGCGTTTGAGTGTTCTTCGTGCCAAGACCTCAGGCAACTTGAAGCATGGCCCAGTGCATTAGACTTTCCCAGGGACACAAACAATGCAGACACACAGAGAAATCCACCCAGTATTATCAGACTCCTGGAACTAAACTGCCTTGCCACATGTTTGTTTCAAATAGTTGTGTTTTCTTAGATGGTAATTTTATGTAATTTTCAATGCCTTCCCCTAAAGTCCTATTCTGTGCCAATGAAGTAGTCTTGGTTTCTTGAAAACTATGCCAGTAGAGCAGCAGTCTTGGCAGGTCCTATCAGATTGGAAAGACTTCAGGTATAGTCCTGGAGACAAATTGCATGTCTAATTCCTAATCACAAGAAGGTTGACCATTAGAAGGTGATTTGAGGAGGATGGGTAGACAAGGTAATTCCTACTCATGTCTGCTGTGGAAAAGTTTTAATTTTTTTATTGGAAGAAATGCCTATACCCAAAAATATCACATGCAAAAAAATGTTATTTGTTGATGTATTTTTTCCCTTTCAAAGAGAACTCATTTCAAAGGTGTAGCCAATATTTTAATCAATACGGTTATACTGATGAGAAGTGGCATGGGATAGAAGGATAGAAAAATGACCTTGGAATCAGGTTCAAGTCTCAGCTCTGATATATATTTATTATGTGACTCTGGGCAATGCAGGTAAGCTCTTAGTGCCTTGGGCTACCCTCTATCAGTCACAGAAAAAATTCAGGTCTACATTAGTAGAAGAAATTTCATCATCTGGGAGTTTCCTATGCCAATGAAATTACAGGTTCAGTCCCTACACCTTATAGTGGTAAGCCCCTACTTAATACTATCTCATAGATTTGTCATGAGGAAAAGACTTTGTAAATCACAGAATGTATCAATACCATTCCATGTTCTCAATTAGTCTGTTATAATACTGGGCTAAAAAAGGATTCCCTCCTTAGCCAGGAATTCTGTGGACCTTTTAGCAATTGGCTAATACAACATTATGATGGCCTGAATTTCACTGAATAAAACAGTTTCTCAGCAATAACAACAACCCAAGTAATAGCTGGTATTTATGGTATTTATACAGTGCATTAAAGTTTGATATGTTATTTAATGTGTTCTTCACAAGGACACTAGCAAGGCAAGAACTCCTGTTATTATAACCTTCTTTTACAGATGGGGAAACTGAAGTGGGCAGAGGCTAAGTAGTTTGCCTTGTATCATATAATATATCACTCAAACCTAAGTCTCATTTGGCTCTAAATTCTTTCCACAGTGAGTGAAATTAAGAGTTTTTTAACAAGAAATTAAATTGGGGAGGAGGATCTTCTAGTTCAATATAAATATGCAAATATTTACAAAATGATTACTACTAATTGATAATATAATTGGCACAAATGCTCTTGCAAAGAAGATTAAATTTGAATGCAAAAGAGTACTACTCCTATGACACTATTGGAATTAGTTGACATTAGGTCACATGGCCAAGAGAAAGGAAGAAAGAGAAAAAGAAGTACAAGAGAGGGAGTCATAAAGACAAAGCAGAGATAGAAATAAACAGAGACAGGAATAGAGAGGTGGCTTCTGGCCTAGATCCAAGGAAAATCCAAGAGGGGCCTTCAGGCCATTGCTTTGCTCTCCAGAAAGGAAAGAAATGATCTCTTCTAGTCACTTAAAATGTTGATGGTCCGGGGCAGCTGGGTAGCTCAGTGGATTGAGAGCCAGGCCTGAAGACGGGAGGTCCTAGGTTCAAATCTGGCCTCAGACACTTCCCAGCTGTGTGACCTTGGGCAAGTCACTTGACCCCCATTGCCTACCCTTACCGCTCTTCCACCAAGGAACTAATACACAGAAGTTTAAGGGTTTAAAAATTTAAAAAAAAAAATGTTGATGGTCCTCTAAACCTGGCTTTTGTTTTTTGATATCTTGAAAAGCAGATTGACTTTATTTTCTTTCTCTCTGTTGTGATTCTATCAGTCTAAAAGCTCTGTTTACATTAGTATTTTAAGAAAACTCATCATATTATAATGCTGGTTTCAAAAGGTTTTCTTGAAAATGAACTCAGTGATCAACTATGAGACCACTCTAACTTTGAGTTCCCCTTCCCATGGTTTGATTTTTTTTTCTTGAAGACTCTGTTGCTTTTGGCATTTTACTCTAAAACACTCATAGAATTAGCAAAGCTTTTCTTTCTTTTTTTTTCTTTCTTTTTTTTTTTAAACCCTTGTACTTCGGTGTATTTTCTCATAGGTGGAAGATTGGTAAGGGTGGGCAATGGGGGTCAAGTGACTTGCCCAGGGTCACACAGCTGGGAAGTGGCTGAGGCCGGACTTGAACCTAGGACCTCCTGTCTCTAGGCCTGACTCTCACTCCACTGAGCTACCCAGCTGCCCCCAAAGCTTTTGACAAATGTGGTGTAAAGGAGGTACTGATACTGGATGAAGGAAGCAATGGTCACTGGTAGAATATTACTTGAAGGAATTCAATTCACAAATATTTATTAAGTATTCCCTATGCTATATGTCAATTATAGCACTAGATAGTAGGGCTACAAAGAAAAAAAAATAACCTTAATCTTCAAAGAATTTACATTCTAGTAGATGAGGCTTCTGTTAATCAACTAACCAATAAAGAATTTGTTTAGCATCTACTATGCTAATCACTTACAAAAACAAATTAAATAGCCCCTGTCATCCATCTGGTAGTTTATATTCAATGGGAGGGAAGGAATTAATATATATTTACATAAGCAAATATAAAACATATACAAGTAATTTGGGTTCGGAAGGGTGCAAGAAACGAAGGGAATTGGAAAAGGCTTCATTTATGAAATAGCATTTGATCTGAGCTTTGAAGGAAGTTAGGGCTTCTAGGACCTGGCATCCCAGGTGTAAGGGGTCCGAAACATGAAATGTAGATGAGGAAATTCTAGGAGTGAATGAAGAGGAATTATACATAACTAGAAAGGTAGACGAGCTAGATCGTGAAGGGCTTTAAAATGCCAAAAAAGGAATTTGTATTGGTTCCTAAAAACACTGGAGACTATTTTACAGAGGAGTGACATGATGACCTGTGCTAAAAGTCCATAATGTTAGCAGCTTTTGGAGGATAGATTGAAGAGGGGAGACATGTGAGGCAGGAAACCAATTAGGAGGCTATTATAGTAGACCTAGTGAGAGGTTATAAGGGCCTGAACATGGTGGCCACGTGAATAAAGTGAAGAGGATGGATGTGAGAGTTGCTATGGAGATAGAATAGACATAACCAAGCAATTGATGGATAAAGGAGATAAGGAAGAAGAAAGAATCCAAGGATGGCTGAAGTTTGAATCTAAACTACTGGAAATATATTGGTATCTTTGAATAAAACAGAAGGGCAGCTAGATAGCACAATAGACAGAAAGCCATGCCACTCTGTCAGGAGTCAAGAGGACCCTGATTCAAATCTGGCTTCAGATACTTCCTAGTTGCATGACCCCTGGGCAAGTCACTGAACTCTAATTGCCTAGCCCTTGCTGCTTTTCTGCCTTAGAATTAATACAGAAAGTAAGGATTTGAAGGAAAAAAAAAAAGAAACAGGGAAGCTAGGAAGAGGAGGTGAATTTTAGAGAAAAGAAACCGAGCTCTTTTACATGAGTTGAGTTTGAGATATCTGTAGGAAAATCCAGGTGGAATGAACAAAAACATAGTTGGTGGTACAAAACTAGAACTTTTGGGAGAGAGATTAATAAGATATATACATGTGTAAGTCATCTGCTTAGAAACAAATGACTCCTGGGGTACTTGTGAAATAACTGATAGAGAAGCCCAAAAAAGAAAAAAAAAGAACCCTTAGGTTCCCTGAGATACATCCATAATTTGTATTGGGCCTTGGATTCAGCAAAAGAGACTGAGAGTGGCCAGACTGGGAGAAGAACCAAGAGAGAACAGTGTCATGAAAACCCAGAAAAGAAAGAGCATCCAGGAAGAGAATGGTTAATCTAATAGTGTCAAATGCTTCACAGAGATCAAAACAGATGAGGACTGAGGAAAATTTATTAGATTTGGCAGTTAAATAATTGGTAAATTTAGATGGAGTTGTTTCTGTTGACTGATGACAGCCAAAGAGGTAAGAATTGAAATAGAAGAGAATTGGAGGCAAAGGGTATTAAGTTATAGTTTTTCTGTGGCAGAAAGGAGAGATATAGGAACCACAACTCGAGTGCATATAGGGTCAAATGGAGTTTTTTAAGGATGAAAGAGACCGAATTCTATTTGTAGACAGCACAGAAGGAACCAGTAGACTAGATGTTGAAGTTTAGAGAGGGGGTGATTTAAGAAGCAGTCTATCAGATGAGAGGGGGATAAGATAATATCAAAGGTAGGAATATAGGGGTCTGCCTTGGCAAGGAGAAAACTGACACAATAAAAAATAAATAAAGGAGGAGAGAATAGGAGATAATAACAACGGCTTTTGAGATATAAATTAGGAGTGAAATGAGAGTTTGCAGGGAACAGCCTCTATTTTCTCAGTTAAATATGTCGGGGTCTTCTTGACAAGGAAGGGGGAAAGGATAGTGTGGCACACTTAAGGAAAGAAGAGAAAGTTTCAAACAGCCCTTTTAAGGTATAAAGAGTCAGTTACTGAAAAGTAAAAGAATTACCTTGAGGCAAATGGAGGTCCAGCTGAGATCTTGGACCCAGCAAATATATATTAAAAACTTTTTATTGTTATGAATTGTATGTAGGAGTGAAAGAGGTAGAGAGAGGAAGTAGTCTAAAATTGGAGATAGTTATGGTATATTTAATGATAAAATAAGGAGGCAAGAGATTCAAGTGTAACAGTACAATGTGTTATTGAACTGGTTACCTAAAGGGTTAAGACTGGAAAGAAAGGAAAGAGCAGCCAACAACAAGGTTGATATTCTTGAAGATCCTGAGGGATGATGGAGAGAATGGAGATTACTGTAAGGACAAAGAATAGGTTTGGAAGGAAGAAACACCTGGTGGGATAAAAGATTTGGAAGGAAGAATGATGGAATGGAGATTACTGGCAACAGAATGGTCCTCTTTGGTATTCAACAAACTTCTTTCAGTAAATATTTTTTGAGTATTTGTAAGGTATACTGCCAGTCACTGTGCATGACCCAAGGATGAATAAGACATGGTGCCTACCTACTTGATGCTTACAGGTAGGAAGGAGAGAGTCATTTAAATAATCTTTGAAGGGGGAAAGTTTGAGAGTTAGAAAACTAACAGATCAAATGCAGAAATCACCAATTACAAGTTCTATCCTCCTCTGTCATTATTCCATTGTTTAGGTAGGGGCACACTGCTATTTCAAGTTACAAGGGCTTTTAAGATCTGTGAAAGCAATATATTAAATGGTTTTCACTTCTGATGTCTCCACTTCCTGCTCAACACTCCTTTCTGCTTTTATTCCAGCTTGGTAACTTACACAGGGGTGGTCCCTACAATTCCATATTTAATAATCTTCTTCTACTCTTATTCCTCCCTCTCTGCAACATGGTGAAGTGGAGAAAATAGTACTGGTTTACCCACAAGACCAAGATTTGAGTCTTGCCTTTGCCGTTTCCTAGTTTGTAGGCAGCATTGAAGGAACCAGTTTATTGAAGTTTAGAGAGGGGCTGATTTAAGAGGCAGTCTGTCACATGAGAGGGGAACTAGATAATATCAAAGGTAGAAGTATAGGTGTTTGCCTTAGCAAGGAAATTTGGACAAAGTCATAGAATTTAGAGCTGGAAGAGAATTAAACCCACTCATCTCAAAGATGAGGAAACTGAGGCACAGAGAAATGGCTTACCCTAAGGTTTGATTTGAACCCAGGTTCTCAGATTCTAAATCAGTGATTCCCAAAGTGGGCGCTACTACCCCCTGGTGGGTACTGCAGTGATCCAGGAGAACAGTGATGGCCACAGGTGCATTTATCTTTCCTATTAATTGCTATTAAAATTTTTAAAAAATTAATTTCCAGGGGGCTAAATAATATTTTTTCTGGAAAGGGGATGGTAGACCAAAAAAGTTTGGGAACCCCTGCTCTAAATCATCAAGTCATATCAAGTCAACAAGCACCTATTAAAAGCCTATTATGTTTTGAGTAATAATACATGCATAACCCAGTGGAATTGCTTGTCAGCTCCAGAAGGGGGGAGGAAAGAGGAGAGGGAAAGAACATGAATCATGCAACTATGGAAAAATATTCTAAATACATAAATAAATTTAAATATAAAATAAAATAAAAGCCTATTATGTGTCAGTCACTCTACTAAGCTCTGGAGATACAAAGAAAGACAGAAACAGTTCCTCTCCTTAAGGAATTTATATTATGGGGAGAGACAACATGCAAACACCTATGAACAAACAAAATATATACAGGATGAATAGGGAGTAGTCTCAGAGAAAGGCACTAAGGTATAGGAAGACTGGGAAAGACTTTTTTTTATAGAAGGTAGGATTTTAGCTGGGATTTGAAGGAAGTCAGACTAACCAGGAGGCTGAGAAAATGAGGGAAGAGAATTCCAAGCATGGGGGACAGCCAAGAAAAATGCATGTGAGTTGGAAGATATAATGTCTTGTGTAAGGAATAGTAAAGGGGCCAGTGTTACCAGATTATAGAGTAAGTGGAAGAGACAAAGGAGTGAGGAGACTACAAAGACTGGAGGGGATTGGGTTATTAAAAAAGGACTTTAAAAGCCAAACCGAGGGATTTTTATTTGACCCTAGAGGTAACAGGGAACCACTATTTAATTCAATTCAATTCAATTCAAAAAACCAGAGTTTATTGAATTGGGGATGATGGTGGTAGAGTGATATGATCAGATCTGAACTTTAGGAAAACCATTTTGAGTGAAAGATGGTCTGGAATGGAGGAGAGGTCAAGACAGGGAAGTCAACCAGTAGTCAATTGTAGTTATCAACATATGAGAAAGGAAGGCAGGAAGGAAGGAAGGCAGGAAGGAAGGAAGGCAGGAAGG
>NW_025380551.1:0-11648 GCF_016433145.1 Gracilinanus agilis | reverse complement strand
AGTTCACTACAGAGAATTATACATAGCATTTCTCCACCTAGTAATACAGATACTTAGATCTTATTTATGCCCTTAAAGAGTCAAGCTTAAAAGACTATGAGTTTTCTTTCTTTTCCCTCTGTTTCTTATTTACCTTTTCATCATCTTTCTCTTGATATCTGTGGTTGAGTGTCAAACTTTCCAATTAGTCCCGGTCTCTTTTGTGCAAAAACTTGGAATTCTTCAATTTTGTTGAATGCCCATACTTTCCCCTGAAAGTATATGGTTAGTTTCGCTGGGTAGTTGATTCCTGGCTGAAGGCCCAGTTCTCTTGCCTTTCTGAATATTGTATTCCAAGCCTTGCGTTCTTTTAGTGTTGAGGCTGCCAGATCCTGTGTGATCCTTATTGGTGCTCCTTGATATTTGAATTGTCTCTTTCTGGCTTCTTGTAAGATTTTTTCTTTGACTCGAAAGCTCTTCAATTTCGCTATTATATTTCTGGGTGTTGACTTTTCTGGGTCCAGTTTAGAGGGTGTTCTATGGATCCTTTCAATGTCTATATTGCCCTCTTGTTGTAGAACTTCAGGGCAATTTTGCTGAATAATTTCTTTGAGTATGGAGTCCATGTTTTTATTAATTTCTGCCTTTTCTGGAATACCAATGATTCTCAAGTTATCTCTTCTAGACCGGTTTTCTTGGTCTGTCACTCTCTCCTTGAGATATTTCATGTTTCCTTCTATTTTATCAGTCTTTTGACTTTGTTTTATTTGTTCTTGTTGTCTTGAGAGATCATTGGTTTCTAAATGTTTGATTCTAGCCTTTAAGGATTGGTTTTCCTTTTCAATATGGTCATTTTTGGTCTTCAGTTGTCTTGTCTCACTTTCCAATTGCGAAATTCTGCCTTTTAAACTGTTATTTTCTTGCCAGATTTCTTCCATCTTCCTTAGCATTTCATTTTTAAACTCTTCCATAACTTGTGACCAGCTTTCATTTTTTTGGGGAGGTTTGGATTTTTGTTTTCCCTCCTCTGTTGTCTGGATTTTCTCTGTGTAGAAGTTGTCCAGTGTTCCAGAGTTTCTCTTGATGGTCTTTTTCTTCTGGATTTCCTTATTGCTGGCCATTGTTAGCCCCGCCCCTTTTCCGCTTTGTCTTTGCACTCCGGGTCTGCCTGGGCCTTGCAAGCTTGGGGGGGGGGGCCCTCCGGTCTCCTTGTCCTCGGGGTCAGGCCTCCTGGTAGTTCCCGGTCTGCCCCTCTGCCCGAGGTTCTTTCCGCAGTCTTTGGGGCTGCTTCCACAGCCACGCTCAGGTCTGTACCGGGTCCTCACTGGAGGTCCAAGCCTGGGCTGGAGCTCGTTATTCAAGCCTAGGGCACTGCCTTTGCCTTCGCTGATGCTCTTAGGGCCCTGCCTTCACCCCCGCAGAAGGTAGTGAAAGTCCGTGGGCTGGAGATCTTTATTCGCACCTGAGGCGATGCCTTCAGTGCTTGGGAAAGGCCACGTTTTAGGGGCCTTTGTCCAGGCCGGAGGCGGTGCCTTCACCCACGTGGGCGCTCAGGGAGAGTCCCAGCCACCTGGGGTCCCTCATCTTGCAGCGCACAGGTACCGGCTCAGGGGCTGCCAGTGATTTTCTGGTTGCCCCAGTCCTGTTTACCCGCTTGTGCGGTGTGGGGGGTGGGGGAGGGGCTTCTTCCTCTCGTGTTTTAGTGTGAACTGTTTCACCCCTTTAAAGTGTGGAAATGCCCCGATTCTGCGTACCTTCAATGCTGCGCCCTGTTGTGGGGTTCCTTCGTTCCTCTGGACTCGTTTTTATTTCCCCTTGAGGGGTTCTGTGTGGTTCGGTCAGGAGAGATCGAGCAGCTGCTCCTTACTCTGCCGCCATCTTAACCGGAAGTCCTCACAATTCTGAATCTATGTCTTTTTGACATCCATGCCAGCTTTTCCCCACTTACTGTCAGGCTAAATATCTGAGTAATGTTGTTCATTAAACATCACATGTTTAAATATAGTCTGAAAATAAGGTGTGCAAATTCGTAATTGTAATGTTGAACTTGCGAGGCTCATGTACCATAAGAATGAGGGACCTCTACCTGGTGTCAGTGTACCTAAATTTTAGTATGAATTTTTAAATGAAAAATCAATCTTTTAAAAATGAAA
The DNA here is from genome assembly GCF_016433145.1 of Gracilinanus agilis. Taxonomy (NCBI): domain Eukaryota; kingdom Metazoa; phylum Chordata; class Mammalia; order Didelphimorphia; family Didelphidae; genus Gracilinanus; species Gracilinanus agilis. Next base: position 9,516 of record NW_025380551.1, on the reverse strand, counting down.
ACTGTAAACCTAAAATTTGAAATGATAGAAATCATCACAGATATAAAGCAGGGGTTGATTATTCACTTTATAAAGATAATTCCCTCAGGGTGCCTTTTTTTATTATTAGGGAATTCCCTTAGGGCATTTGAAATAGGATTGATTTACAAATAATGAAATACATTTAAATTGAGAAATAGTTTTAATACAAATTATGTACTTGACCTCAGAAACTTTGCTTCAGAATGGCCCCAGGCTCTGTCCAAACCATTAAAAAAAATAATATTTTATTTTTCCCCGATTACATTTTCAAGTAATTTTTAACATTTAAAAAAATATTCTGAGTCCTGAATTCTCTCCCACTCCTCCTCCCTCTCTGAGATGGTAAGCAGTATGATATAGATTTTACATGTGCAATCATGTGAAACATTTTTCTGTAATTAGTCCATTAGTGGAAGAAAACTCAAAGAAAAAACAAAAGTAAAACAAAAAATGAAGAAAGAAAATGAAAAAATATGCTTTGTCTGGATTCAGACTTCATTAGTTCTTTCCTGGAGGCAGATGGTATTTTTCATCGTGAGTCCTTTGGGATTGTTTTAGATAATGGTATTGCTGAGAATAGCCAAGTTCTTCACAGTTGTTCATCATATACTATTGCCTTCACTGCACACAGTGTTCTCTTGGTTCTTCTCATTTCCCTCTGTATCAATTCTTTCCAGACTTCTCTGAAATCATCCTACTTTTCATTTTTTATGGCACTACAGTATTCCATTACAATCATATGCTACTACTTGTTCAACCATTGTCCAACTGATGGATATCCCTTCACTTTCCAATTCTTTGTCAAACCTGTCTTCCTATCTTTTGCCAAATCCTATATTTTTGTACAAATAGGTTCTTTTCCTTTTTGTTTTTTATCTTATTAAGATTCAGACCTAATAGTATTTCTAGATCAGAGGGTATATGTACACTTTTATAGCTCTTTGGGTATAATTTCAGGATGGTTAAATCAGTTCACAATTCTCCCAACAATGCATTAGTGTCTCAATTTTCCCAAATTCTCCTCCAACATTTGTCATTTTCCTTTCTGTCATAATTGCCAATCTGAAGTGGTACCTCAGAGTTGTTTTAATTTGCATTTCTCTCATCAGTTCACCTGCAGTTGTCTACTCCAAAATTACCAATTATCTCTTAATTTTTTTAATCTAGTGGCCCTTTATCCTAGGCTCCTTTTTCTTTTCATTCAATTCTGTCTCACTTTGTGAATATGGCATTGCCCATGTTTAGTGAGTTCCAGAGGCTCCCTAAGTGAAATATAATGTTTTTGGTTTTGCATTGAAAACTTCATAATCTGATCTCTCTTATCCTTCCAGTTTTCTTACATCTTGCTTTCACCTTTATACTCTATGATTTAGCTACAGAGGTCCACTTTCATTTCCTAGAACTTGATGCTCTACCCCTTGTCTCAATGTGTTTGCATTGGATGCTTCCTACACACGGAAAATACTGTTATCTTACTGTCACTTTTTCCGTTTCCTTGACTTCCCTGAAGACTTGACTAAAACCTACCTTCTTCAGGAGGTTTATAGCAGTCCTATTGCCCCTCCCCTCAAGCTGGTAATGCCTTCTCTTTTCAGAGTACTTTCATTTAATTTATATACATCCTTTATGTAAATAGCTGTTTACTAGCCAGCTTCCCTATTAGAATATATACTTATTAAGTACAAGGACTTTTTGGCAGGCATGGAAGGGGTTGGGGTGGCAGAGGAAGGCAGGGTGTCTTTCTTTGTATTTTCAAAGCATAGTACAATGTTTGGCCCATAAGTACTTAATAAATCCCTTTGTCTGACATAGAGTAGGTGGCCAATAAATGTATGATTGATTGAACTCTCCAAATTACCAGAGAAAATGAAAATTTTTCTTAATAGAAAGGAAGTTCTTCAATAAAATAAAGAAGATAAAACATATAAAGAGTCTGAAGGAATCCTAACAAGTTTTCAGGAAGCTAAAGGGTAGGAGAATGGGAATTATAAAAAGCAGAGAAGGAGCATGACTGTATATTTAGTGCAAAGTTATAAGTTTGAGCATCTTCTCACAGCGGGGCAACTAGACCAATCAATTTAATCATTAAAATTTTATTAATTGCCTCCTATGTGCCACTGTCCTAAGCATTAGGAATATAAGAAGAGGTAAAAGAGTTCCTGCCCTCAAAGAATTTACTATCTAATGGGGGAGACCATCTTAGAGAGAAAAAATCTTCAGCTACAATTAATTCCAGTATGGATCAAATGAGAGGTCATTCAGCTATAGTCTGAAGAAGAACAGATTACTAATATATTGATTAGTGACTTTCTTTAGAGTAGGAATTTTTAACTCTTTTTTTGAGTGTAGAGTCTCTCTGATAGTCTAGTAAAGCCTATGGCCTCTTCTAAGAATATTTTTTTTTTTGTTTCATAATTGAAGGAAATGCTAAATTTCAGCTAGAAGTTAGTGAAAATAAAGATATAATTCAAAAAAATGATCTATAGTTCACAGAACCTCCTGGAAACTGTCTCTGGATCCCAGGTTAAAAATTTCTGTTTTAGAGATATATCAGTAGTTACTGAGGTAGTTTTTTGACCATCTAATGTTAATATGGAGAATTTAGCTGCTTTCCTAGAGTGAACAGTTTTATAAATGAAATCATCCAGAGACTAGATCACTGTTTAGTCATGGTGATTTCTGTGAAGACATGTGAGGTGACCAAAGTTAAACTAGAAAGCATTTCTATAGATTGTAAAGTTCTGGGAAATCATCAACATTAATAGCAGCAACAAAAACAAACAACAACAAAACCCAAACAATACAACAGAGAGAAATTTGAGACACCTTATGTGAAGACGCAAAATTAGAGCACAAATAAGTTAGGTCAGAAATCAGTGTTTTATATCTATATCCATAAGATTATACTATTGTATGGATAAGAGACTTCAAAGAAAAATGTCTGCCAATAATTAAACTGACTATACTTTGACTTTTTTCCTTGCTTGCTTGTTTTATTCTTGAATTATTAGAAAACCTCAATGTATAAGGGATCCATCTTATAAAATCATAAAAGCGAACAAGATTAAATGGCCTAAACCCATGTAGATATAGCTCTCTCCTCACCCCCTTATGGGTGTTTTATGAGAAAATCTGTGAGGACAATCAGAGGCTGGGACATACCACTTTTTACCCCCATTCCCACCTAACTGTAATGCTTCAAATCCCCATAGTTCTTGGAGTAGGTGGAAGAACTCTTTGAGTAGACAGTGGCAGAGCGGATAGAAAACCAGACCTGAAGATGGGAGGTCTTGGTTAAATCTAGCCTCAGATACTTTCTAGCTGTGTGATCCTAGGAAAGTCACTTAACCCCCCTAGTTGTCTAGTAGGTAAGGGTTTTAAAAAATCCTCAGAAGCAAAGCATTCTCAAATAAGAAAAAGAAATTCAGGTGATAACGAGGCTCTACTGTTAAATGTTTAACAACTGGTTCCCAGGAAGGGGGTGGGGCAGTACAAACCACAAGTTTTTTACTTTAATCTTCATTATTAATATTTCTGCATCACTTTTTAAAGTCAAGACAAGAAACAAGAAGTCAAGCCCTGAATTTGTAGTATTTCCTGATTTCTGAAGAGTAAACATTCATCCTAAATATTTACCATCAACCCTAATAAACCAGTTCAAACTGACTGAAGCCCAGGCCTGTGGAAGAGGCCATAAACACAAATGTTTCATGTTTTGTTTCAACAAGTGATCATTTAGGCCTGGGAGACTTGGCCCTGTGGGAACCTGAGTAAAGTTCTCATTGAAGGAGGCAGGGCAAAGGTATACATACACACATCTCTCACTCTCATCAGGTACCTGGAATGTGTATCTTTGTGTGGATTGGTAAATATGAAATAAAATACTTGTGTGTATTATTAATTTCCATGTGGAGTATAATGGCATTTCATTCTGGTATAAGCAATTAATCACTGCCCACTTGGCAAAAGCTTGTCAGTTTTCCAGGTGAGACTCAGTAGCCTCTCTTAGCATCCTAAAAAACACATCCTAAAAAAAAAACTCCTAATAGAAGGTAAGAAATTCAGAAGAGGAAAAATTCATTTGGGAAATGAAAAGCTGCCTGGGAATTGTATTTGGTGTAGGGGAGAAAAGACTCAGTTTGGAAGTCAGGGAAAATATGGACTTAAAATCCCAAGATTTAAATGCGCAAGCCATTTAACTTCTTATAGACATTCCATATGTAAAGTGGAGATAATTATACATCTTTTACATATCTTAGAGGATTGTAAAAAGGTTTAAATTAATATAGTAATAATAATAGTAAGGAAGACTAAAGAAAAGTATCAGGTAGCTTCAAAAGCATCCAGAGATTAGTATGAACTTTGTTAGAATAAATGGGGACTTAGTTAAGTAACCCTTAAATAAGCAGCATAGTATAGCAATCAAACCACTGTGAGTAGCGTCAATGATAAAACTTGTGTGTTTATACTGGAAAAAAAGGTAGCATTTATATAACTCTTAAGATTTGCAAAATGTTTTGTATATGTTTTCTCATTTGATCTTCATAATAGTCTTGTGAAGTAGGTATTATTATTGTCTTTATTTTATAGACGAGGAAACTGAGGATGAGAGAAGTGACTTGCCCACTGTCACAGTGGTAGTAAATATCTGAGGCAGAATTTAAACTTGGTTTATCCTGACTCCTAGTCCAGCACTCTAATCACTGCACCACCTAGCTACTATATAAATATGTAGCATTAAGGCTTTATATGAAATACCAAATATTATTATTTTTTCTTCTTGGACCATGCGTGGCTTAAAAGATTAAAATTATATATTCTTGGCAAGAGATGGGATATATATATACATATATATGTATATATATACATATATATATACATACACACATTATATATAAAGGGCAAGAATTTAGAATCTTTCAAATATGATCGAGAGGAAAAGAAAAAGAAAGAGACAAAACTGGAAACATATACCTGACAAATCTAATATCAAGGGGTACAACATAAGAAGAAGCATAACAGAAAGACCAATAATTCATGGAAGCCATTATGCAAGAAGAAGATGGGCAATAAAATCATGGTCTTAGATGAGTATATACAGATAAAAAAAATCACTGATGATAAACTGTCTGACGAGTCTTAGGAGTGGTTTCCAGTTCCAATTCTAGCCTAATCTGAAGTCTGTAGAGGAATAACCAGGGTAGGAATCCCAGACTTTTTTTCACTCTGAATTTGTTCATTAAGAACTTCCTGGGTGGCTGATAATGTCTGAGTCCAGTAGCAATCTACTATTTCAGACCCAAACACAGACCAAGAACTGGCAGGCCAGGGGGCAACATTTAGATTTTGTCCTAGATGATAGTTTGGGAGCACTGAAAGATTATAGACACTCAACCTGAGCTGTTCTTTAGATCATAGAATAATACAACTCTCAAGACCACAACAAAGCAGCAGTAGGACCAGCCTCATTCTTCCTGCTAGGAGTACACAAATTAAGTCAAGCCAGGAAGCAAACTGGAAGTATGAAGAAACAAAAAATGAATACTACCATAAAAAGATATTATGGTGGCATGGATGCTCATGATACAAACCAAGAAGAAGAGAATGACTCCAGAACAATTATAAATGAAGTCTTAAAGAAAAGCATAGACTAGGCATGTATTAAATTAGAATTCCTAGAAAAGATGAAGCAAGAATTTTTTTAAGTTAGCATTTTAATAAAAGAAATGAACATATGAGAACAATTGGAAAATAAATGAGAATGATAAAAAAATAATTTGAAAAGGAATTAGCAGCTTGATACAAGAGGAATAAAACCTTGCCCGAGCAATAAACTTTCTGATAATGATGATGGCATAAATATGAGCCAATGACTCTATGAAAGAATAAGAAATATTAAGAGAAGTCAAAGCACTAAAAAAACAAGCAGAGAATAATGAAAAATTTCATAGCAAAAACAATTGACCTGGAAAAGAGATCAAGGTGAAAAAATTAAGAATCATCAGACTGCCTGAAAGCCAGTTGCACCCCTCCCCCAAAAGGAACTTTGATTTCATTTTTCAAGAAATCTTTAAAGAAAACTGCCCAGATTTCTTTGATCCAGAAGATAAAAGGGAAATAGAAAGAATTCACCAGTCACCTCCTGAAAGAAATCCTCAAATGAAAACTCCCAGAAAAATTGTAGTCAAAATCCAGAGCTTCTAGGTCGAAGAAAAAAATATTATGAGCAACAAGAAAGAAAGAATTCAAGTCCCAAGGAGCCACAGTGAGGATCATACATGGTTTATCAGGCACTATTATAAATGTGTATAGATTTTTGAAATGCAATTTATTCCAGACAGCAAAAAATACAGGTTTACAGTCAAGAAGAACTTGCCTAGCAAAACTGAGTATAATCTGACAGAGGTAAATATGAATTTCTAATGAAAAAGAGGACTTCCTAGCTGTGTGACCCTGGGCAAGTCATTGCCAGTGATTAATGTGTATGAACTACAGAATGTAGTGTGCACTGGGGATCTTCCTTGGGAGACAGAGAAATATCCAAAGGATCAAAACAGTCAAAAGATGAACTGGATCTAATAAGATGAAATTTTGGAGGAATAAATAAAAAGGTGTGCAATTAATATGTAAGTTAATCACACAACTATAGAATGGGGGAAGGTGTGGCTAGATGATAGTTTCTGTGTGTAATGGGGGGTTTGTTGCATGATCAGTTTGCCTAATTTAGTGGCACCCTGCTTTTCCCTTTGGGCAGTGAGGACAAGGATAATCACTGTCACACATGAAAACAATCTAGTGTGTTTTGGTGAACTCTAAGCTCAATGTCAGCAGCATGACATGGCAGTGAACAAAGTTAATGTTTTCTGAGACTCCTTTCAGAAAATCCCAGTACAAGGGAGGAAATTATTTTACTGTGTAGTCTCCTTTGTATTGCACAACTTGAGTACCATGCTCAGTGCCAGGGAGCATATTTTAACCAGAAGATGAAGACCAGCCTGGTGAGGGAACAGAGACCCTGTCCTAAATGAATGAGTTGAAAGAAATGCAAGCATTTAACCTGAAGAAGAGAATGGTGGGGGTATGGGAGGCTGGAAGGACAATGAAAGTTGTCTTTCAGGCTGGCTTTCAAGTGGAAAAAAGGATTAGAGTAATTCCCCTTGGCCCCAGAGGACAAAACTAGAACAACTAGGGGAAGTTTCAGAGAGGATATAGGCTTGATTTACTAAAAACAAACAAGTAAACAAGCAAAAACAAACAAACAAAAAAACTTCTCAGTGAGAACTATATAAGTGCAAAGTGGAATGGGTAGCTTGGAAGTTCCAGGATTCCCTTTCACTGGAGATCTTTGGATACATACTAACTGGCCTTAAATTGACCTTGTCACACTTTACAATTGAACTAAATATCCTCTAAAATTCCTCTAAATTAAGATTCTTCTTTGATGGCACTATTCTGTCAGGTATATAAGCTTCAAACTTCATACTTATCTTCAATTCTATTTTATCTCCAAATATAATAATTTATCATGCCCCACCATTTTTACTTTTATAATACCTCTCATATGCAGAGAAGTAAGCAGAACTAGGAAAACAATATTCACAATAATTAAAACAATGTGAGGGGAAAGAAAAAAATGAATGCTTATATAATTGCAAACAACAAAAAAGTTGGCCTTGAAAAGTTGAGAAAATACAGTTTCCTGTGGGAGTAGAAAACACAGAAGAAAAAACATGTGATTAATCACATGGTTCAATGGGGATATGACTGGGGATGTTGACTTTAAATGATCACTCTCTTGCAAATAGTAATAATATGGAAATAGGTTTTGAACAATGATACATGTAAAACCCAGTAGAATTGCTAGCTGACTGGGGATGGGGGTGGAGGGAAAGAACGTGAATCATGTAACCATGGGAAAAAAATTAAAATCAATCAATTAATTATTTTTTTTAAAAGAAAACACAGTTTCCCTTTCTTACAGAAGCAGAAAACTATGGCTGTAGAACATTGCATATAGTTTCAAAAGTTAAAGTGTTGATTTAATTTACTCATTTTAAAAATTCTTTTGTTGCAGTTTTATTTTTTATTATAAAGGAAAGCTCTTCAAATGGGGAATGGGGAAGAGATATCTTCAGAGATGTGGGTGATGTAAAAAATGAATGGTATTTAAATTAAAAAAAATAGTTCACAGTCTTTCTCCTAGATTTAAACAATTTATCAATACAGTGAGATCCATCCTTGATTCTCTTGTCTTTTTGTCCTACTGTGGATTATCCCGTCAGTTTCAATCTCAAACTATTTCTAATAATCCACTTTTGTGCTTATATTGCTGAGTTACTGAACACTGGTGGAATAAGTTACTTCACTATATATTCTAGGTCCATTATTGATTCATATTATCTAATCTCATCTGGTCCTTCACTATTGCAAAGTAATCATTTTATTCTTTGATGTCCTATCACATTCTATTTCTGCAACTGATATTACAACCTTTCTCTTCTCCTTTTCAGTTTTCTCTCAGTGAGCAAAAGTCTTACCTTCTACTTGACAAAAAAAAAATCAAGATTATCCATCCTGAAATTTCTCATCATTTATTCCCCACCTAAAAAGGTCTCTACATCTTCACCCATCCTCTTCTCATTGGAAGAGTGATGGATCCCTTCTCTTTGAAAAGGTAAGGAATACTCCACTTATCTCCTATAAACTTTCCCTATTGACCATTCTGTTTCATGTCTCACCTTCAATTCTCTTTATCTTGACTCTTTCCTCACTGCTTGTAAACAAACATTCTCTGGTCTTCCCTATCCTTAAAAGGGTTTCATTTGACCATGGTATCACCTGAATTGATCATTCTATATTTCACTTCCTTTTCACTATCAAATTCCTATAAAGAATGAAATATTTGCTACCTTCTCTTTCTCATTACCTAATCCTCAATTCCATACAATCTAACTTTTGACTCCACCACTAACTTCTAATTATGCTCCAATATACCAGCCTACTGATTTATACTCTACCTTTTTGTCTCCTTTCTCTATTCGGCCATTTCTTTTCAGATTCTCCACTTTAAGGAAAGCTTCCAGATCAATCATGTTTTAATTCTTCTCTAGGTGACACTCCTGATTCTCCAGACTTTCTCTATCATGGCACAGAAGTCTCCTTACACTGTAAGTTCATTCATCTCTGACTTCTCATACCTTAGGTATATTCTGCTCCTATAGCCCAATCTTTTGATTGACTGGTTCCTCTTAAAACTTACATTTTGTGAAAAATGAATCTTCAAGTCCACCACGACTTCATTTCTTTACAGGTCCCACTCCCTGACACTTTGGGACCCATGTTTCCTTTTCAGCATATATTTATCTTTCCCTCATTATAATATTCTCTCTTTATTTTTTTATTTTATTTTTATTTATTTTTTTATTATTAGACATTTATTAATATTCGTTTTTAACCTGTTTACATACTTTATGCCCCTACTTTCCCCTTCACCCC
>NW_025380550.1:0-2479 GCF_016433145.1 Gracilinanus agilis | reverse complement strand
TTCTTCTTCTTCTTCTTCTTCTTCTTCTTCTTCTTCTTCTTCTTCTTTCTTCTTCTTATTTCTCCTTCTTCTTCTTCTTTCTCTGTCTCTGTCTCTCTCTCTCTCTAACTCTACCAATATCTCTCCCTTTACTAATAAATGCTTGTAAAATTGATAATAAGCCTCCATATCAAAAAGGAAAATGATAAATGTTAGAAAGGATGTGGGAAAATTGGGACAGGAGCATACTGTTGATGGAATTATAGCCATTCTGGAGAGCCATATGGAACCAGGTTCAAAGGGCTACAAAGCTATTAATATCCTCTGACTCAGCACTACTACTTCTAGGTCTGGATCCCAAAGAGATCATAGATAAGGGAAAAGGATTTGCCTGGAGCTCTTTCTGTACTGGCAAAGAACTGAAAAATGCAAGGTTGTCCATCCCTTGGAGAATGGATGTGCAATTTGTGGTATATGGTTATAATGGAATATTTTGTGCCATAAGGAATAACAAAAATTAGTTCAAAGACATCTGGAAAGACTTATATGAACTGAGTGCAAAGTGAAGAGAGCAGAACCAGGAAAAAAATACATAGAGTAATAGAAATATTATACAGTGATCAACTGTGAAGGACTAAGCCATTATCAGCAAAGCAAGTCTCCATGATAGCCACAAAGGCCTCATCATGGAAGTGTTATTCACTGCCAAAGAATAAACTATTGAAATCTGAGTGCAGGCCAGATTTTGCCATCTTCCACTATATTTCCTTGATGAAATTTATATTATATGTATTATGTATGTCTTTTATCATTACACAAACAAAATGTTAGTATATATTACATCAAAGTATGAGTTTAACTTATGTCACAATATTCACAGCCTCAGGAAAGAAGTAGAAAGAGAGAAAATCTGAATTTTAAAATATCAAAAAAATTGTCAAAACGTGTTTCTACACGTAATTTAAAAAGTAAAGTAAATTTAAGTGGTTTGGCTCCATAAATAATTAATAATTGCAATTAATATTATTTAATCACAAATACGGGGCAGTTGATGGCAGAGTGGATCAAGTGCTGGATCTGAAGTCAAGAAGACTAATCTTCTTGAATTTAAATTTGGTTTCAGATACTTACTGACTATGTCACTCAACCCTGTTTGTCTTTGTTCATCTAGATAATTAACTGTAGACAGAAATGGCAAATCACTCTAGTATCTGCCAAAATAATCTCAAATTGAGTCACAAAGAGTTGGAAATGACTGAAATAACTGAAAAAAAAATCACACTTCCACATATATAATCACATTCATACCTATATACAATATATCTTTCTCAAGTTATTACATATTATTCTTCCTCAAATATCCTATATTCCAAATAAGCTGATATGAAGTTCTGTCTCAGGCTTTTCTTTATACTAAACCCTGTTGTCACAACAGATTGTTTAGTAGCCTTCATTTTATCAATTCTTCAGCTAAATTGCTAATGGAAGTAGGAATGGTTATCTGAAAAAATTGTGAAATAGAAAACATTCTCCTTTCCCCCTCTTTTATGTTGTTTTAATTTTTGTTCTTCTCTCTTCTCTCTTAGCAATTTTCCCAAAGTACTCCCCCAATAAAAGTCTCCAGAGATCTTATAAAACAGATTCTATTTGAAGCATTTACCACCATACAGGGTACCAATGTTTTCATCTAGCACTATGTGTATGTGAGTGTTTGTACATCCGTATCTAGATTAACTTTCAGCTTGGGCAATCTATAATATTCTTAATTTCAGCAATCAGTTCACCCATTTATGCAGTTTCAATTTATATTAGCTTTCCTTGCCAGTCTTCTCAGCATCTGTAATTAACTATCCTCATCCCCTTAAGTTCCTGTATAAAATCTAGGGGGTAAAGATACTCCAAAAATATGACATTTTATTTGACTTTTTGTGTCTAATTTCCCATTTAGTTTCCTGATCACACTTTTCCTTATTTAAGATTTCTCAAAGAATTAATTAAATAAGGATCTTTAAATTTAAATTTTTGTTTTCTTTTCATACCAGGTTCATAGATAATTCCTACTCTGAAAGATTTCTTATAACAAGTAAAAGAATTTTTTAACATTTATTAATAATCATTTTTAACATGGTTACATGTTTCATGCTCCTATTTTCCCCTTCACCCCCCGCACTCCCCCCACCCATGGCCGATGCACTTTTCCACTGGTTTTGTCGTGTGTCCTTGATCAAGACCAATTTCCCAATTGTTGGTGGTTGCATTGGTGTGGTAGTTTCGAGTCCACACCCTCAATCATGTCCGCCCCGACCCATGCGTTCAAGCAGTTGCTTTTCTTATATGTTTCCTCTCCTGCAGTCTTTCCTCTGAATGTGGGTAGCATCTTTACCATAAATCCCTCAGAATTGTCCTGGGTCATTGCATTGCTGCTGGTACAGAAGCCCATTACATTCAATTTTACCACAGTATATCAGTCTCTGTGTACAATGTTCTTTTGGCTCTGCTC
>NW_025380549.1:0-5936 GCF_016433145.1 Gracilinanus agilis | reverse complement strand
GTGGAGCATGAATCATGTAACCATGTCAAAAATGAATATTAATAAATGTTAAAAAATTACAAGCAGAAAAAAAAACAGAATCCTACAATATGTTGTCTAGAGAACTTGCATTTAAATCAGGATACACACTGAGTAAAGATAAGGGGCTAGAGGAGAATATATTATGCATTAGTTGAACTAAAAAATATTCAGGGGTAGCAATCATGATCTCAAATAAAGCAAAGGTAAAAATAGATCACATGAAGGATAAGGAAACTACACCTTGATAAAAGATAATGAATCAATATCAATATGAAAAATATATGCACAAAATGGTATAGCTTCCAAATTCTGAAAGAAGTTAAATGAATTAGAGGAAAAAGACAATAAAATTATACCAGTGGTGAATTTCAACTTCCTTCTAATAGAACTAGATGAAGTTAACCAAGAAAAAATTAACAAGAAAGAAAACAAAGAGTCAATAGAATTCTAGAAGAGGTACATATGTTAGATCTCTCAAGAAAACTAAATGAGAATAGAAAGGAATATAGCTATTAAAAAAACTAAAACCATTACCTTCCATCTTTGAATTAATACTACATAGTAGTTATAAGACAGAAGAATGATAAAGGCTAGTTAATCCTGGTTAAATGTCATGCCTAGAGTCAACCAGGTAGGATGGGCTTGAGGCCAGATTTTAACACAGGACCTCTTGTCTCTTTGCCTGGTTTTCAATCCAGTGAACCACCTATTTGCCCCAAATATAGCTAATTTTTTTAAAACTACATTGTTAACTATGCAAAAATTAAGGTGTTTCAAGACATAGAAATTCACAAAGACAGAAATGCAAAAATATTAAATGCATTATTTTCATAGTATAATGCCATAAAAATTGTATTCAATAAAGAACTATGGAAGAAAAAAATAAAAATTACTTGGAAACTAAATAATTCCAAAGAAACCAAGTACTCCTAAAGAATGAGTGGGCTGGGGCACCTGGGTAGCTCAGTGGATTGAGAGCCAGGCCTAGAGACGGGAGGTCCTAGGTTCAAATCTGGCCTCAGACACTTCCCACCTGTGTGACCCTGGGCAAGTCACTTGACCCCCATTGCCTACCCTTACCACTCTTCCACCTATAAGTCAATACACAGAAGTTAAGGGTTTAAAATAAAAAAAAAGAATGAGTGGGCCAAAGAACATATCATAGAAACAATTGATAATTCTGCTAAAGAGAATGATGAGACAACATATCAAAATTAATAGGATCCTGCTAAGCTAACACTAAGGGAAGTTTTATATCTCTAAACACTTAAATCAAGAAAATAGAGAAAGAGCATATCAATGAACTGGGCCTACAACCAAATGGAAACTATAATAAGAAGACATTAAAAAAATTGAATTAAATACCAGATTAGATATCCTGAAAATCAAAGAAGAGATTAATAAAATTGCAAATAAGAAAAACTTTGAATCAATAAGACAAGAATGTAGTTTTATGAAAAAATTAAATAAACAACTGGTTAATTTGATTTTTAAAATAGAAAGAAAACCAAATAACCAGTTTCAAAACTAAAGTGTGAAATAATCATCAATGAAGAAAAGTTAAAGCAATTATTAGGAGTTATTTGCCAAATTATATGCCAATAAGTCTGACAATTTAAATAAAATGAATATTTACAAAATATACATTATCCAGAATAACAGAAGAGGAAAAAAGAACAGTTAAATAACCCTTTCTCAGAAAAAGAAATTGAATATGCTATCAATTAAATCTCTAAAAATATTCCCCTGGGCTAGAAGGATTCATAAGTAAATTCCACCATATATTCTTTAAAGGAAATTCTTTATTCTTTTTGTCTATTTTGAGTTAACACTTGGTTAACACTAATTTATGTACCCCTACTTAGTACCTCACCAGACTGTGAAGTGTGAATCAGACTTTCTTTTAGTATACCTCTACTTAGTTCCTCATCAGACACTAAGTAAGAGTATTCAAGTCATTTGCTAAAGTGGATAACAACTCAATCAGTCAAGAAATTCTGAATTGTTTTGATAAGTGTTTACACCTCCAGAGGATGAGAAGTGGATCCCATAAGACACTGCCCCTCTGGGTAGTGCTAGACAATTTAAAAGCTGTGGTTGGTCCCTGTGAAGAGGGGAAGGGACAAGAAGTCATTATAACAGCCCTGAATTTCTAGGGCTAGAAGTTGGCTTCAGGAGTCATCCTTGACAGGTAGTTGTCAATAGCTGAATTATCTCTTGGGGACAACTTGGGTGAGTGAATAGCTGGCTTTCCTTTCCTAACTTCTGGAGACAGATTAGTTCTGGTCAAGGGTGAACAAGTCATGCCGGGCTGAGTAGAGCACCGGAGCAATATTTAGTGAGATAGGCAAAATATCTTCTCTACCCTTTTTTGCATTTCTCAACTTTCACTCTCTCCACCTATTTTGTAATAAAAACTACTGAAAGTAATTTTGACTTGAGCTACAATATTTTAAATCAGCAACCACCATTATTATTTATAACTCTCATATATTTTAGTTAAACCCTTAATTAAATTCCTTACACACTTAAGGAATGAGCAATCTCAATACCACTTGAAATATTTGGTAAAATAAGTAAAGAAGTCCTTTTAATTTCTGTTTATGACCAAATCCAGTGCTGATACCAACTAATAAGAACAAAATCAGAGAAATTAAGCCATATATAACCATTTCCCTAAAGAATATTGATGCAATAATTTTAAATAAAATAATCTCAAGGAATTTACTGCAACATTAAAAAGATAATTAAATATGACCATATAGGATTTATACCAGGAAGACAGGACTAGCTCAATATTAAGAAAAACTCCCAGCATAACTGTCAATACCAATCAGAAAGTTAACAGAAATCATATAATTATCTCAATATATGCTGAGAAACTTTTTTTGTCAAAATATAACTCCACTTCCTAGTGAAATTATTAGAAAATAAAGGAATAGATGGAGGTTTCTTTAAAATTATCAGTTATATCTATCTACAACGATCAACAAACATTATTTATAATCAGAATAAGCTAGACATTCTCAATAACATCAGATCAGGGGTGAAGCAAGGACATCACCACTATTGTTTAATATTGTACTAAATGATAGCCTTAGCAATAAGAGAAAAAATAAATTGAACTAATTACAATAGGTAATGAAAAGATTAAAAGTATCCCTTTTTGGAATTGACCTTATAGTACATTTAAATTATACTATAGAATCAACTAAAATGAATTTAAAATATTAGCAACATTAGCAAAGTTGCAGGATATAAAATAAACCCATATATATCATCAGCATTATTATATATCAATAACAAAATCTAGCATCAAGAGGCAGAAAGAGAAATTCCATTTAAAATAACTGTAGGAAATATGAAATATTTGGGAGTCTACCTGCCAAGACAAACCAAGGAACTACTTAAACAAAACTGCAAAATATTTTTCACACAAAGTCACATCTAAATTAATGGGAAAAAACATAAATTACTCAAGGATATACAGAGACAAAATCATGAAAATGACAGTTCTTCTTTAAACTATTCTAACTGTTCAGTGCCATGCCAAATAGACTGCCTGAAAAACACTCTGTTGAGCTAGGAAAAAAGGTGAAAAATCATATTAAAGAACAAAAAAAGTCAAAAATATCAAGTGAATTAATAAAATATATATATAAAGGAAGGTTATCTACCAGTATCAGTTCACAAACTGTATATAAATTGGGGATCATCTAAATAATCTGGCATTGGCTAAGGAATGTAGAGGTGGGCCAATGGAATAGGTTAAGTACATAACAGCAGAAAATGAATATGGTAATGTAGATTTTGATATATCCAGAGATTCAAGTTTTTCAGTAGGGCTAGATATTTTTAAATAACTTATAAAAGTGGAAAGAGCATGGCAGACTAGGCCTAGACCAACATCCTCCAAATAAAGTCAAAAGAGGTACATGACTTGGGCACAAAAGGTCCTATCATAAGTAAACTGACAGGGTTTGGAACCATTTATCTATCAAATCTATGGCTCATGGAAGAATTTATGACCAAACAAATGGTAGAAAGAAATATGAGATTTAAAATGGATATTTTGATAGAATCAAATTTTAAAATGTGTTTACACAAACTAAAATTATGTAACCAAGATTAGGAAGAAAACAGAAAACTAGAAAAAAAAAACACCTTTTTTTTTAAACTGCATGAATCCCTAACAAAGGTCTCATTTTTCAAATATACAGAGAACTGAGTGAAATCTATAAGAATATAAGTAACTACTTGATAAATGTTGAAAAGATATGAAAAGGAAGTTTTTAGAAAAAGAAATAAAAACTAACTATAGTCATATAAAAATATTCTTAGTCATTAATGAGAGATAGGCAAATTAAAATAGATCTGAGGTTCTTTATGCAGAACAGATTCACTAATATGACCAAAAGAGAAAATAATCACTTATAGGGGTAGGTGGGGAAATTGGGACACTAATGTGGTGGGATTGTGATTCAATCTAACCATTCTCAAGAACAATTTGAAACTGTGTCCATAGTGCTATAAAACTATGTATACACTTTGATCCAGCAATACAATTAGTAGATCTGTATTGTTGTGAGGAAGATTATTTAGTTATTAGTTAGGAGACCTAACAGGAAGGGCTGGAGAATTCCAAATGGAATGGGGAAGCAGGAAGTGTGGCTGGCTCTCTGAGACCGACTCCATGGTGGTTGGGACAAGCTGTTGCTGACCCTGGGAGACCTCAGAGCTAGTGGAGTGTACCCTGATTCCCTGGTTTCCGCCATTATAGAAATCCAAGAAAATCACTAAAAAAGGGGAAAGGACCTATATGCACACAAATATTTAAATTATCTCTTTTTGTGGTAGGAAAGAATTGGAAACAGATAAGACACCCATTATTTGGGGAATGACTAAACAAACTGTGGTATATGATTGCAATGGAATAATATTATTCTATGAGAAATAATGAACAGGTAAATTTCAGAAAAACCTGGAAAGACCTACATGAAGTTACAAAGTAAAGTGAGTAGTACCAGGAGAACAATATACACAACAGTAATAATATAAAGTGAACAACTATGAATAAACTATCTGTTCTTAGCATTATAATGATCTACAAGCCCAAAGGTTTGATGAAAAATGTTTTCCATTTTCAGAAAAAGAAAGAATGGAGTTTTAAAGGAAATTTAAGCAGACCATTATTCACTTTACTTTTATTTTTTTATATATCTGTATGACTTCTTCTACATGATAAATATAGAAATATGTTTTTCATGCTAGCACATATATAACTAATAGCAAATTATTTACTGAGGAGGAAAGGAAAATATGGAACTCAAAATGTTAGAAAATTGATGTCAAAAAATATTTTTACAAATAAGTTGGTAAAATACTATTGAAGGAAACAAAAAAAAAGATAAAAGAGCAATCACATAAACAAAATTTATATTGTACATAGGAGAAATAGTTATCAAAACAAAATTTTGAAGATATGGTGCTGAATCCCCCCAAAAGCAAAAAATATATTATTAATGCAAAAAAATGAAGAATAATATAAAAGAAAGGAAGAAAATGAACATATTAAAATATAAGTTTTATACAAGCTTCACATATTGATTTTAAAGATAGAATATATAGAGACAACTCTCAAAAGAACATGACAAGTAAGAAAGTCTGAACACTATGATTTAAAGGAAAATATAAGAATATTTCCCAGAATTTCAAAAATCATACTTTTATATAAAAACTACTCTAGAAGCATATGAAAGTGCTAGACATTATTGATATTAAGAGAATATTTTTGAATTATTTGATCATTGTATTTTAATATAAATTATATCATTTTAAATATTTTAAAATTTATTTCAGAAACATATCTAATATTTAATAATTTTATATTTTGAATTTTAATAAATCAATATAAT
>NW_025380548.1:0-8132 GCF_016433145.1 Gracilinanus agilis | reverse complement strand
CTTCCTTCCTTCTTTCCTTTCTTCCTTCCTTTCTTCCTCTCTCTCTCTCTCTCTCTCTCTCTCCTTTTCAAAAATTTTCCATGATTACATGATTCTTGCTGTCCCCTCTCTTCCTCCCCATCCCCCTCAGCTGACAAGCAATTCCACTGGGTTATACATGTGTTATCATTCGATACCTATTTCCATATTATTCGTTTTTGTAATAGAGAATCTTTTAAAACCGAAACCCCAAATCACATACCCATATAAACACATGATAAACCATATGTTTTCTTCTGCATTTCTACTCCCGTAGTTCTTTCTCTAGATGTGTATAACATTCTGTTTCATAAGTCCCACAAAATTGCCCTGAATCATTGTATTGATACTAGTAGCTAAGTCGATTACATTTGATCATCCCTCTTTGTAGAGTGTTCTCTTGGTCCTGCTCATTTCACTGAACATTAGTTCAATTGAAGTCTTTCCAGCTCTTTCTGAAATCATCCAGTTCATCATTCCTTATAGCACAATAGTGTTCCATCGCCATCATATATGACAGTTTGTTCAGCCATTCCTCAATCAAGGGACACCCCCTCATTTTCCATAAATTGGGTATATCTGATAGGTTGTCTTTTAGCTTTAGCACTGGGGACAGAGGTCGAAGAAGCCTGCCTTTTTATGATGAGCCAAAATGGAGAAAGGGGGCTTATGAAATGTCTTCTCCCTGCCCTTTCAGAGTTTTGCAAGCACCAGCACTGTGACCCTTCCCGAGACCCTGTTGTTTGTTTCGACCTTGGATGGAAGTCTGCATGCCGTGAGCAAGAGGACAGGATCAACAAAATGGACTTTAAAAGAAGGTAATTGGGAGTTAGCCCTGGGATGAGATGGGCATTTCATTAGATTGTGGGGAAAAGTGAATGTGGTGAACTATTTAATAAAGAGATTTAATAAAGGACAAAGGGTGCTGGGAGATGACATGGATGAGTTCTGAAGATGATTTAACAGCAGCTAGCATTGTTTTATATAATTTGTTTGGAGCACAAAAGTCTATTTAGAATGTGATTGGTTTTGTTCACATCTCTCTAACCTTCATGTTTGTAAAAATACTAATGTAGTTTTTTTAAAAATTTAAACATTTATTAATATTCATTTTTAACATGGTTACATGATTCATGCTCCTACTTTCCTCTTCACCCCCCGTACTCCCCCCACCCATGACCGACGCACATTTCCACTGGTTTTGTCATGTGTCCTTGATCAAGACCTATTTCCAAATTGTTGGTGGTTGCATTGGTGTGGTAGTTTCGAGTCCACATCCCCAATCATGTCCACCCCGACCCATGCATTCAAGCAGTTGCTTTTCTTATATGTTTCCTCTCCTGCAGTTCTTCCTCTGAATGTGGGTAGCATCTTTACCATAAATCCCTCAGAGCTGTCCTGGGTCATTGCATTGTTGCTGGTACAGAGGTCCATTACATTCGATTTTACCACAGTGTATCAGTCTCTGTGTACAGTGTTCTTCTGGCTCTGCTCCTTTCGCTCTGCATCAGTTCCTGGAGGTCTCTCCAGTTCGCCTGGAACTCCTCCAGTTTATTATTCCTTTTAGCACAATAGTATTCCATCACCAGCATATACCACAGTTTGTTCAGCCATTCCCCAATTGAAGGGCATACCCTCCTTTTCCAGTTTGTTGCCACCACAAAAAACGCAGCTATAAATATTTTCCTACAAGTCTGTTTATCTATGATCTCTTTGGGGTACAAACCCAACAATGGTATGGCTGGATCAAAGGGCAGGCATTCTTTTATAGCCCCTTGAGCATGATTCCAAATTGCCAGCCAGAATGGCTGGATCACTAATGTAGTTTTTAAAAGAATAGATTTAGGGACAGCTTGGTAGCACAATGGATAGAGAGCCAAATCTGGTGATAGAAGGTTCTGGGTTCAAATGTGACCTCAGACGTTTCCTAGCTTCCCTGTTTGCTTAGCCTTTGCCCTTCTCTCTTAGAGCTATTACTAAGACAGAAAGTAAGAGTTAAATAAAATAAAATAATAGATCTGTCTGGTTAGATTTTATGAAAGCCCCCTGCCAAGAGGTTAGGGCTTGGGGGATATCTAGACTCCAGCTCCCTGACCAGCACTGAGACTATCGTGAGCCCAAGTTGCTACAGCTCCTAGAGTCTGAGGTTTTATTCTGGCCCTTCTCACTCCCCAATTACCTCCAGTGAATTCCCCTTCCCCTCCCCTTTCTTTGGACTCACTGCAGCATGAGGCAATAATATTGTGCAACTAGAAGCAGCCTTATCAATGCCAGCATAAGTGCCTAGAGTCTTTGGGTTTAAATTCCCTCTCATTTCCCTCTAGTTGCAGTCAAAGGGGGAAAAGATCAGAGAGAACCCACAGTTCTTCTATAATTTCTGAGATACTTACTAGTCCCTTAACCTCTATCTGTCTCTTTTTCCTCACTTGTAAAATGGAGATCATAATAGCACACTTAAAATTATGAGAAACTTAGCCTGTTCTTCCTTATAGATTACAAAAAGGCTAAAAAAAATATGACAGTTGGACAGGACATTCACTTGATAGACTGATTCAGTAGGGTGAAGGGTAAAATACTGATTTTTATGTTCACTTAGCCTTCTTTTTATGTTTTATGTCCACTTAACCTTCTTTTTCTTCCATCTTTTAAAACCGTCTACTTGCAGTGGTGACAGCCACTTAATGATGCTTCAGAGAAATAGGAGAATTATCCTTGATTCATGGAATAATTTTCCTAAGAAAAGTCATGCAAATACTAAGTTTAGGGGCCCTCAAAATACCCCCTGTTCAAAGAGAGGGTCAGAAGAAGGGAGAAAATTTAGAACTCAAAACTTAAAAAAAAATGCCTAAAATTGTTTTTCCACATAATAGGGGGGAAAAATGAAAGATTATTTTAAAAAGAAAACTCCTATTCAGGGATAATCCTGACTTGGCTGTAGCTATGGTCCCATTCTTTTGTCCTTCCCTCCCTGGCCTCTGACTCGTTAACTTCCTGAGCACAGAAAAGGTTCTTTCATCAATAAAATGTCCTTATTAGCATTCTCCCAAGGAAAATATTTACAGATTTCAAAAAATTCCTACCCATACTGTAGGCATGTCAGTGGCCAGCTCAGTTGCCATCATCGAGTTGGAAGAAGGAGGGACTTGCCTGACCTGTTGCTTAGTGACCCCGAGATTCTCCTAGATGAGTGCTCAGGGTTAAGGCTGGGCATAGACCTAGCCATACCATGATGGTCCGAGCAACCACTGGGCTCTGAATCGTGTTAATGTGTGCTTTGCTTTTAACATACAAAACCTTTCAACAGTAGCTAAATGAGACTTGATTTCCTTAAGCTTTTGAATTCCTTTCTCTGCAAAAGGATGAAAATCATTATGCCCAGAGGAGTGACATGTGGGCATTTTTTTTTTTTTTACCAGACCTGGGATATCCCTTACAGGGACAGTCCCCGTAAGGAACTTCCCTCTACCAATGCATTTTGACACCTTCTTTGAAATTTAAGGTCTTAGACAATTCTGAAGGACTCATGATGAAAAATGCTGTCCATCTCCAGAGAAAGAATTGATAGATTATGAATGTAAGCCGAAGCATACTGTTTTTCTCTTTTATTTTCATTGTGGGGTCTCTTTTTTTTTCTTAATATGTCTCTTCTTCTACAATATGACTAATATGGAAATCAGTTCTGAGTGACTGCTTACATATAACCTATATCAAATTTGGAATTTGGAATTCAAAATTTGAAAATAAACTGAATATTAAAAATTATAATTACATGTAATTGGGAAAAATAAAATATTGCTAGGGAAAAAAAGAAATTTCAGGTCTTAGCAAGTTAAAGCATTTAAAGCATCGAGTGGTTAAATGATTTGCCAGAGCCTTTCAGTAGAATGTGTCAGAAGGGAGTCTAAAACCAGGTTTTATTGACTTCTCAGTCAGCTTTCTATCCACTGTGCTACAGTGGCTTTCTGGATTCCTTTCCTTTTAGGGTTCTTATTTTTTTTCCAGCTTATTTTCATCCTTTGTAGATAGAATACCCTGGATTAGAGCTAAAGAACTGACACTAAGGAATCACCCCTGTGAGGATCCGTCATAGCTTCCTCATTGTCAGTGTTCCTGAAATTTATTTGGCCAGAGCACACTTTGATGGAACCTGTACATTCTGGTTCTACCAGAAACTAGTAGGGGAACTTAGGAGCCAACAGGAGGAGAATAAACCCATTTTTCATGCCAAAAAATGACCACATGTTTGAAAAAAATCCATAATTTCATATTAATTCTTTTCTCTAAACCTTTTGGCCTTAGTATATAGTATTAGTATTGATTCTAAGACAGAAGAGTGGCAAGGACTAGGAAATTGGGATGTAGCGACTTGCTCAGGATCACACAACTAGGTAGTATAGTATCTGAAGTCAGATTTGAATCCAGGTCTTCCCAATTTCAGACCTGGTGCTTTATCTATTGTGCTACCTCCTAATATTAATATTTTAGAGGGAGAAAATATCTCTAGCATTGACATTTTTCTCCCAGTACTCCTCTATTCAAACAATAAGGAGCTACAGTTTAGGAAACTGCTATAGATTGGCTTTCTCCAACATAGTACTTAATACATACTAATATTCACCCATATACTTTGAGCACAGCCCTGTGCTCAAAGATTCCTTCCCTTGTTTACTATACTCAGCTCAAAGTAATGAATTCTTTTTTTTTAAACATTTATTAATATTCATTTTTAACCTGTTTACATACTTTATGCCCCTACTTTCCCCTTCATCCCCCCGCTCTCCCCCCACCCATGGCCAATGCACATTTCCACTGGTTGTAACATGTGTCCTTGTTCAGGGCCTATTTCCAAATTGTT
Organism: Gracilinanus agilis; assembly: GCF_016433145.1. NCBI lineage: Eukaryota > Metazoa > Chordata > Mammalia > Didelphimorphia > Didelphidae > Gracilinanus > Gracilinanus agilis. The sequence goes on along the minus strand of NW_025380548.1, from coordinate 3,259 downwards.
GTTAGTTCCATTGGTGTGGTCCTTTAGAGTCCACATCCCCAATCATGTCCACCCCGACCCATGCGTTCAAGCAGTTGTTTTTCTTATATGTTTCCTCTCCTGCAGTCCTTCCTCTGAATGTGGGTAGCGTTCTTTACCATAAATCCCTCAGAGCTGTCTTGTGTCATTGCATTGCTGCTGGTACAGAAGTCCATTACATTCGATTTTACCATAGTATATCAGTCTCTGTGTACAGTGTTCTTCTGGCTCTGCTCCTTTCACTCTGCATCAGTTCCCGGAGGTCTCTCCAGTTCACCTGGAACTCCTCCAGTTTATTATTCCTTTTAGCACAATAGTATTCCATCACCAGCATATACCACAATTTGTTCAGCCATTCCCCAATTGAAGGACATACCCTCCTTTTCCAGTTCTTTGCCACCACAAAAAGCGCAGCTATAAATATTTTCGTACAAGTCTGTTTATCTATGATCTCTTTGGGGTACAAACCCAGCAATGGTATGGCTGGATCAAAGGGCAGGCATTCTTTTATAGCCTTTTGAGCATAGTTCCAAATTGCTAGCCAGAATGGTTGGATCAGTTCACAGCTCCACCAGCAATTATACGAAAACAACTACAAAACACTTTCCAAAAAAATAAAACTGGATCTCAACAATTGGAAAACCATTAATTGTTCATGGGTAGGACGAGCTAACATAATAAAAATGAACATTCTACCCAAATTAATTTACCTATTTAAGTGCCATACCTATCAAATTACCAAAAAACTTTTTTACTGAATTAGGAAAAACTATAACAAAGTTCATTTGGAATAACAAAAGATCAAGAATATCAAGGGAAATAATGAAAAAAAATGTGAAGGAAGGGGGCCTAGCAGTACCAGACATTAAACTATACTATAAAGCAGCAATCATCAAAACAATATGGTACTGGCTAAGAGATAGAAGGGAGGATCAGTGGAATAGACTTGGGGTTAATGACGTCAGCAAGACAGTGTATGATAAACCCAAAGAACCCAACTTTTGGGACATGAATCCACTATTTGACAAAAACTGCTGGGAAATTTGGAAAACAATATGGGAGAGAATAGGTTTAGATCAACATCTCACACCCTACACCAAGATAAACTCAGAATGGGTGAATGACCTGAATATAAAGAGGGAAACTATAAATAAGTTAAGTGAACACAAAATAGTATACCTGTCAGATCTCTGGGAAAGGAAAGATTTTAAAACCAAGCAAGAGTTAGAGAAAATTACAAAATGTAAATTAAATGGTTTTGATTATATTAAACTAAAAAGCTTTTGTACAAACAAAAATAATGTAGTCAAAATCATAAGGTGTTAGGGTTCAAATGGGTGGCCTCCAGAGGAACACAGGAGACAATGCAATCAAAGCAGGAGAAAGCTTTATTGCCAGTGCGCGCTGGGGGAACTCAGCAAGAGAGTCCCAAGTGGTGCATTCAAAGGAGGGAATATATATGTTTCTAGGATATAGGTGCCTTTGTCTTAGGGTTAGCTAATAGCAAGACAGGGAGTAGGGATGCTTCCAGGAACCACAGGATATGATTCTTAATCTTCAAGGCTGTTCTGTCTAGGAATCTTCAAGGCTGTTCCATCTAGGGGAGGAGTGGTATCCCTGGGACTGTCAGCCAGAGAGGAGTTGTCCTTGGGACTGTGAGTCAGAGATAACTGCCCTGCTTGAGCCAAGCATGATGTTATCCAAAACCACCTGCTTAACAGGGTATGATGCTGTCAGGCTGTTAGTTATGAGTTTCAGTTTTTTGGCTATAACATTTCTATAAGCTTTTTGGCTATAACAAAGGGAAACAACAAATTGGGAAAAAATCTTTATAACAAAAAACTCTGACAGGGGTCTCATCACTCAAATATACAAGGAGTTAAATCAATTGTATAAAAAATCAAGCCATTCCCCAATTGAAAAATGGGCAAGAGACATGAATAGGCAATTCTCAGGTAAAGAAATCAAAAGTATCAATAAGCACATGAGAAAGTGTTCCAAATCTCTAATAATTAGAGAAATGCAAATCAAAACAACTCTGAGGTACCACCTCACACCTAGCAGATTGGCTAAAATGAAAGAAGGGGAGAGTAATGAATGTTGGAGGGGATGTGGCAAAATTGGGACTTTTTTTTTTAATCCTTACTTTCTGTCCTTGTAGCAAGTCTAAGAAAGAAGAGCAAGGGCCTTGCTGAGGGTCATACAGCTAGGAAGTATCTGAGTTCAGATTCGAATCATGGTCTTCCTGATTCCAAGCCTGATACTCTATTGAGCCACCTCAATGTACTTTCTCCCAACCTCCAAATAATGAAAATTCTTTTTTTTTTTTTTTAGACTTTTACCTTCTGTCTTAGAATCAATACTGTGTACTGATTCCAAGACAAAAATGAAGTAAGAGCTAGGCAATGGGTGTAAAATGACTTGCTCAGGTTCACACAGCTAGGAAGTATCTGAGGTCAGATTTGAACCCAGGTCCTCCTGACTCCAAGCCTGGTACTCTATCCATTGAGCCATCTAACTGCACCTCCCCCTGACATCCAAATAATGTATTTTTCTTTTTTAAGTCTTAACTTCTATAGAATCAATACTGTATAATGGTTCCAAGGCAGAATTGAGGTAAGAGCTAGGCAATGGGAGGTTAAGGGACTTGCCCAGGATCACACAGCTAGGAAGGGTTTGATTTGAACCCAGGACCTCCTGTCTCTGAAACTGGCTCTCAATCCACTGAGCCACCCAGCTGCCCTGTAGTATGAATTCTCAATGAGAGATTCCAGAGTCTGCCTCTTAAAGCAAGGATTTGAGAAGTCTAATTAAGGCCTAGTCTTGTGAGTGATAGCTTCACTTATTCCAGATCTCATTGTTGATAGGAGAAAAAGCTGAGCCTGCAAGTTGTCTAGCAGGAGAGTGGTTTTAGCCAGTTAACCAGGTTAAGCTCCGGATGTGGCTAGGATGATATGTATTTTTTTTTTTTATTGTTTTTAACCTACTTGGTGTGACTTTTCCTAGCAATGGAAACCGCAAATCTCATAAAATTTGCTTTTAAAAGCAGGGAGCATTTTTGGATTGAGATGACTGCTTGGAGGCTGTGGTGTGAAGTGTCACTAGGTATATAATACAGAACAGAAGCTCCTCTCTTAGCTCTGAGGAGTTTGTTTCTGACATTGACCAGACATGTCCCTCCACACCCTCCACTGGTTGCTCCCCTTTCTGCCTTCTGGGGCCAAGCAGATGTTTGTTTGTT
>NW_025380547.1:0-6301 GCF_016433145.1 Gracilinanus agilis | reverse complement strand
AACTGGAGAGACCTCTGGGATCTGATGCAGAGCGAAAGGAGCAGAGCCAAAAGAACATTGTACACAGAGACTGATATACTGTGGTAAAATTGAATGTAATGGGCTTCTGTACCAGCAGCAATGCAATGACCCAGGACAATTCTGAGGGATTTATGGTAAAGAATGCTACCCACATTCAGAGGAAGGACTGCAGGAGAGGAAACATATAAGAAAAGCAACTGCTTGAACGCATGGGTCGGGGCGGACATGATTGAGGGTGTGGACTCGAAACTACCACACCAATACAACCACCAACAATTGGGAAATTGGTCTTGATGAAGGACACATGACAAAACCAGTGGAAAAGTGCGTCGGCCATGGGTGGGGGGAGTGCGGGGGGTGAAGGGGAAAATAGGAGCATGAAACATGTAATCATGTTAAAAATGATTATTAATAAATGTTTAAAAAATCTTCTTAGCTTAATGTAATAAAAAATATGAGTATCTTAATGTTTTCTTTGTTTGGTCATAAATTCTTCCCTTATCCATAGGTCTGACAAGAAAACTATTCTATGCTTTCCTAATTTGTTTATGGTATCACTCTTTCTTCCTTCCTTTCTTTCTTTCTTTCTTCCTTCCTTCTATCCTTCCTTTTTTCCTTCCTTCCTTCCTTTCTTTCTTCCTTCCTTCCTTCCTTCCTTTCTTTCTTTCTTTCTTTCTTTCTTTCTTTCTTTCTTTCTTTCTTTCTTTCTTTCTTTCTTTCTTTCTTTCTTTCTTTCTTTCTTCCTTCCTTTCTTTTTTTCTTTCTTTCTTTCTGTCTTTCTCCTCCTCCTCCTCCTCCTCCTTCTCCTTCTTCTCTCTTTCTTATTTTGTCAGTGATGTGTGCAATGCATGTGAAAGACGAGATAGCAGAAGGGAGAGGGCAAGTTAGAACATTATTGCAGTTATTTGAGGTAGGCAGCAATAAGAGCTGATAATACTATGCAAATGTACTTATAATTCACTTAGTAGATAATAGAGAGCCATTGGATAGGTTTTGAGTTGAAGACTGAGTGATCTCTGCATGTGGAAGATTACTAGAGAAGGAGATAAACCAAGTAAATGTGCGATTACATATATGATAATTCAAGGGGAGAGTAAGCAACCTCTGACAACTTGTTAGGTGGGGAAGGGGTTGGGAATCAATAAAAACTTTTGTAGTGCCCAGAACAAGAGAACAAGAATCACTATGCCCTAAGTTGATCAGTTCACATTTGGAGTATTATGTTCATTTCTGGGCATCATGTTTTGGGAAGAATATTGACATAGCAAAGAGTATCCTCTGAAAGGTAACCTGAATGGTAGGAAAATAATGAATGTGCCATATGAATATCAGTTAAAAGAATTAGGGATTTTTAGTTTAGAAAAGAAGAGCAGCTAGGAATGTCAGTCCTTAAATTGGAAGCTCTGAGTTCAAATCTGGCCTCAGATACTCACTAGCTAGCTGTGTGACCCTGAGCAAGTCAGTTAACCATATTTGACTCAGTTTCTTTTTTTTTAAACCCTTGTACTTCGGTGTATTGTCTCATAGGTGGAAGATTGGTAAGGGTGGTCAATGGGGGTCAAGTGACCTGCCCAGGGTCACACAGCTGGGAAGTGGCTGAGGCCGGGTTTGAACCTAGGACCTCCCGTCTCTAGTCCTGACTCTCACTCCACTGAGCTACCCAGCTGCCCCCATTGACTCAGTTTCTTAATTTGCCAAATGAGCTGGAGGAGGAGATGGCAAACAACTCTAGCACCTTTGCCAAAAAAAAAAAAAAAAAGCAAAAACAAAACCCAAACAGAGTCATGAAGAGTTGAACATGATTAAACAACAACAACATTCATTTGTAGACATCATGGTTTAGGAAGATTAAATTATTGACATAGCAAAGGGTATCCACTGACAGATAACCAAGGTGGCAGGAGAATGATAAATATGCCATATGATGATTAATTGAAAAAATTGAAGATATTTAGTCTGGATAAGAGAAGAGAGTGGGGAATGTGATGAAAGCTGTCTGCTAGTGCCTGGAATGACATCATGTGGAAGTGAGATTAGATGTGCTCTGCTCAGCCCAGAAAATAGAACCATGGATGATAGATAGAAGCTGCAGAAAAGCAGAATTTGGCTTAGGCAAGGCAAAGGCTCCTAACTCTTTAGAGCTGTCATAAAATGGAATGGAATGCTTCTGATGGCAGTGCAATTACTCTCATGGAGAAGGTTTCAAGGTGAGACTGAATGAGCACTCCTCTGTGAGGCATGGAGGTGGTGGATTGAATCAGAAGATTGGTCTTGGAATCAGGAAGGCATGAATTAAAATGTCACCTCTGGCACTTAAATCACTTAATTTCTCTTATCTTCAGATTCCTTATCTGTAAAATGGAATAACAATAGCATCTCCCTCACAAGATCATTACGAGGATCAAATGAGATAGCCTACATCCAGGCTGTGGAAATTTTAAAGCACTAGAGAATTCTTGAGCAACTGAGTCTCTGTGATTCCATTCTATTGCTGACCAAGAACAAACCAAGATATTCTTACTTGAAGTCTGGTGCTCTCTTCACAATATCATGCAGCTTAAGGTGCTTTGCTATTTCAGTTGTTTTTATTCTTCTCCAGCACCGGGGAGACCAAGGCTGAGTATATTTGGTTTTAAATTAACTGATTGGTTAATGAATTCAGTGATAGGGAGCAGACACAGTTCTCTGGTATTTCCCTGAGTCCTTTATTCCAAAACCATTAGCCAAAGCTTCCTGGGGTGGCATTCCCTTTAAATATTGTTTCCACTCATCTCCATAAAACTGTAAAAAATGTGCCTGCAGGATCTAAATAAATGCTTGATTGCCTATTGGGCTTTTATAAACTTCCTTATGGGGAAATATGAGACTTAATCATGAAATTTTTTAAAAATAATTTTTATTGTATTTCTCCCCAATTACATATAGAAACAATTTTAAACATTTATTTTTTGATATTTTGCAATCCAAATCCTCTCTCCCTCTTCCTGTCTTCCTTCCTCACTCCCTGAGATAGTGAGTAATCTGATATGTTATACATGAGCTCTCATGTAATACATATTTCCTTATTCATCATGTTGGTAAAGAAAATGCCTACCACACATACAATAAAAAACTCATGAAGGAAATAAAGTGAAAAAGGTATGCTTTGATCTGCATCCAGACTCCTTCAGTTCCTTCTACAGTGGTGGAAAGCATTTTTCATAATGAGTTCCTTGGAGTTATCTTGGATCCTTGCATTGCTGATAATAGTTAAGTTATTCATAGTTGATTATTGTACAATATGGCTCCACTGTGTATAGTGTTCTGGTTCTTCTCACTTCACTTTGCATCACTTCATATAAGTCTTTCCAGGTTTTTCTGAAATTGTCCTGTTCTACATTTCTTTTGGCACAATAGTATTCCATTACAATCACATAGTCCAACTTGTTCAGCCATTCTCAATCAATAGACATTCCCTTAGTTTCCAATTCTTTGCCACCACATGAAGAGCTACTAGAAACATTTTTTTTTTTGTAAAAATTGGTTCTTTTCCCTTTTCTTTGATTTCTTTGAGATATGGCCCTAGTAGTGGTATGGCTGGATCAAATGGTATGCACTGTTTCATAGCCCTTTGGTCCTGGTTCCAAATTGCTTTCCAAAATGGTTGAATCAGTTCACAATTCTACCAACAGTTTTAGTATCTCAATGTTACCATATCCTCTTCATCATTTTTCATTTTCTTTTTTATTTTGTCGTATTAGTCAATCTGATAAGTGTGAGTTGTTTTAATTTCCATTTCTCTAATCAGTAGTGATCTGGAGCATTTTTTCATGACTATAGATAGTTTTAATTTCATTATCTGAGAATTTCCTGATCATATCCTTTGATCACTCATCAACTGGGGAATGAATTGCATTCCTAAAAATTTGTTCTCTCTATATTTGAGAAATCAGGCCTTTATCAGAGATACTTATAAAAGTTTTCTCCCAGTTTTTTGGTTCCCTTTTCATTTTGGTTGCATTGGTTTTATTTGTGCAAAATCTTCTTAGCTTAGAAGATGGCGGCAGAGTAAGGAGCAGCTGCTCGATCTCTCCTGACCGAACCACACAGAACCCCTCAAGGGGAAATAAAAACGAGTCCAGAGGAACGAAGGAACCCCACAACAGGGCGCAGCATTGAAGGTACGCAGAATCGGGGCATTTCCACACTTTAAAGGGGTGAAACAGCTCTCACTAAAACACGAGAGGAAGAAGCCCCTCCCCCACCCCCCACACCGCACAAGCGGGTAAACAGGACTGGGGCAACCAGAAAATCACTGGCAGCCCCTGAGCCTGTACCTGTGCGCTGCAAGACGAGGGACCCCAGGTGGCTGGGACTCTCCCTGAGCGCCCACTTGGGTGAAGGCACCGCCTCCGGCTGGGACAAAGGCCCCTAAAACCCGGCCTTTCCCAAGCACTGAAGGTGCGAATAAAGATCTCCAGCCCACGGACTTTCACTACCTTCTGCAGGGGTGAAAGCAGGGCCCTAAGAGCTTCAGCGCAGGCAAAGGCAGTGCCCTAGGCTTGAATAACGATCTCCAGCCCAGGCTTGGACCTCCAGTGAGGACCCGGTGCAGACCTGAGCATGGCTGTGGAAGCAGCCCCAAAGACTGCTGAAGGAGCCTCTGGCAGAGGGGCAGACCGGGAACTACCAGGAGGCCTGACCCCGAGGACAAGGAGACCGGAGGGCCCCCCCCCCAAGCTTGCAAGGCCCAGGCAGACCCGGAGTGCAAAGACAAAGCGGAAAAGGGGCGGGGCTAACAATGGCCAGCAATAAGGAAATCCAGAAGAAAAAGACCATCAAGAGAAACTCTGGAACACTGGACAACTTCTACACAGAGAAAATCCAGACAACAGAGGAGGGAAAACAAAAATCCAAACCTCCCCAAAAAAATGAAAGCTGGTCACAAGTTATGGAAGAGTTTAAAAATGAAATGCTAAGGAAGATGGAAGAAATCTGGCAAGAAAATAACAGTTTAAAAGGCAGAATTTCGCAATTGGAAAGTGAGACAAGACAACTGAAGACCAAAAATGACCAGATTGAAAAGGAAAACCAATCCTTAAAGGCTAGAATCGAACATTTAGAAACCAATGATCTCTCAAGACAACAAGAACAAATAAAACAAAGTCAAAAGACTGATAAAATAGAAGGAAACATGAAATATCTCAATGAGAGAGTGACAGACCAAGAAAACCGGTCTAGAAGAGATAACTTGAGAATCATTGGTATTCCAGAAAAGGCAGAAATTAATAAAAACATGGACTCCATACTCAAAGAAATTATTCAGCAAAATTGCCCTGAAGTTCTACAACAAGAGGGCAATATAGACATTGAAAGGATCCATAGAACACCCTCTAAACTGGACCCAGAAAAGTCAACACCCAGAAATATAATAGCGAAATTGAAGAGCTTTCGAGTCAAAGAAAAAATCTTACAAGAAGCCAGAAAGAGACAATTCAAATATCAAGGAGCACCAATAAGGATCACACAGGATCTGGCAGCCTCAACACTAAAAGAACGCAAGGCTTGGAAAACAATATTCAGAAAGGCAAGAGAACTGGGCCTTCAGCCACGAATCAACTACCCAGCGAAACTAACCATATACTTTCAGGGGAAAGTATGGGCATTCAACAAAATTGAAGAATTCCAAGTTTTTGCACAAAAGAGACCGGGACTAATTGGAAAGTTTGACACTCAACCACAGATATCAAGAGAAAGATGATGAAAAGGTAAATAAGAAACAGAGGGAAAAGAAAGAAAACTCATAGTCTTTTAAGCTTGACTCTTTAAGGGCATAAATAAGATCTAATTATCTGTATTACTAGGTGGAGAAATGCTATGTATAATTCTCTGTAGTGAACTACATACACTATTATAATATTCACTATTATAGCAACCAGAAGAATAATTCATAGGGAGAGGACAGGATACTAAATGGTCTAAGATGACATGGGGGGTGGGAAAGAGGGGAGGAAGAGTAGGGGACACCAAGAAAAATCCGAGTAAATAAGAAAAATAAGATATTCTATTACACACAAAGAGGGCATGGGAAGGGGAGGGGATAAATACTACCATAAGAAGGAGAGGAAGAGAGCATTAAGAGGTAATAATCAAACCTTACTCTCAGTATAATCAACCCGGAGAAGGAAGAGTAGCTTTATTATCCATCTGGATAAAAAACTCCATCTAACCCTACTGAGAAAGTCAGAAGGGATAAACCAAAGGGAGCAGGGGAGTGGGGAGGCCAAAAAGGGAGGGAAGA
>NW_025380546.1:0-7978 GCF_016433145.1 Gracilinanus agilis | reverse complement strand
CATGACAGAGCAAAGTAAACTCCAAATGAATACATGAGTAAGATACAAAAGGTGATATAAAACAAATGAGAATAATGAGGAAAATTATAAGGCAATATGGCAAACAAATGCAAAAAAGCAGAAATAATAAATGCAAACTTCTCAGATCATAATGCAATGAAAATAGTTATGAGTAAGTATATATGGAGAGGCAAGTAAAAACTAATTGCAAATTAAATAATATGATCCTTCCAAATAATTTAGTGAAAGAACAAATCATAGAAACAATTAATAATTTCATTGAAGTCAATGACAATGATGAGACTTCTTACCAAAACTTATGGGACACAGCCAAAGCAGTTCTAAGGGGAAAATTTATATCACTGAGTGCATATATTAACAAATTATGGAGACCAGAGGTTAATGAATTGGGCATGCCACCTAAAAAAATAGAAAAAGAACAAATTAAAAATCCCCAGATGAAAACTAAATTAGAAATACAAAAAAATCAAAAGAGAAATTAATAAATTCAAAAGTAAAATAACTATTGAATTAATAAATAAGAACAGAATTGGGTATATTGACAAAAACCAGATAAAATAGACAAAACACTGGTAAATCTAATAAAAAATTAAAGAAGAAAATCAAATTAACAATATCAAAGATGAAAAAGGAGACCTCCACTCTAATGAAGAGGAAATTAAGGCAGTCATGAAAAACTATTTTGCCCAATCACATGGCAACAAATATAACAATCTAGGTGATATGGAAGAATATGTACAAAAATATAAATTGCCTAGATTAACAGCAGAAGAAGTAGAATACTTAAATAATCCCATATCTGAAAAAAGAAATTGAATAAGCCATTAAAGAACTCCCTAAGGAAAAATTGCCAGGGCTTGATGGATTCACAAGTGAAATCTATCAAACCTTCAAAGAACAACTAATCAGAATACTATACAAATTATTTGATATAAGCAAAAAAGGAGACCTACCAAATTCCTTTTATGACACAAATTAGGAAATCCATCAACAAAAATGTCTATATCAAAAAGCTAAGGAACCAAAATCACATGATTATCTCAATAGACGCTAAAAAAGCCTTTGACAAAATACAACCATTCCTATTGAAAACACTACAAAATATGAGAATAGAAGGACCTTTCCTAAAAGAAATAAATAGTATATATCTAACACAATCCATGAGCATCATATGCAATGGGGATAAACCAGAAGCTTTCTCAATAAGATCAGGAGTGAAACAACTATGTCCAATATCACCTTTTTTATTTAACATTGCACTAGAAATACTACAGCAGCAATAAGAAAAGAAAAAGAAATTGAAGATATTAAAATAGGCATTGAGGAGACTAAGCTATCACTCTTTGCAGATGACATGATATTCTACTTATAAAATCCTAGAGAATCAACGACAAAGCTAGTAGAAATAATCAACTACTTTAGCAAAGTTGCAGGATACAAAATAAATGCACATAAATCATCACATTTCTATATATTTCCAACACATCACAGCAGCAAGAGTTAGAATGAGAAACATCATTTAAAATTACCATAGACAATATAAAATACTTAGGAATCTATCTACCAAAACAAATACAGGCATTATATGAACACAAGTACAAAGCACTTTCCAAAAAATTAAAACTAGATCTAAACAATTGGAAAAAACACGGCTTGCTCATGGGTTCAATGAGGTAACATAATAAAAATGACCATTTTACCCAAATTAATTTACCAATTTAGTGCCATACCTATCAAACCAGCAAAAACTTTTTTTATAATGAATTTGAAAAAGCTATAACAAAGTTCATTTGGAAGAACAAAAGATCAAGAATTTGAAGGGATATAATAAAAAAATGTGAAGGAAGGTGGCCTAGTAGTACCAGATATTAAACTCTACCACAAAGCAGTGGTCATCAAAACAATATGGTACTAGTTAAGAGAGAGAAGGGAGGATCAGGAGGATCAGTGGAATAGACCTTAGGTAAGTGACCTCAGCAAGACAGTGTATGATAAACCCAAAGAGCCCAACTTTAGGGACAAAAATCCACTATTTGCCAAAAACTGGCGGGAATATTGGAAAACAATATGGGAGAGATTAGGTTCAAATCAACATGTCACACCCAACACCAAGATAAATTCAGAATGGGAGAATGACTTGAATATAAAGAAGGTAACTAAGTCAATTAAGTGAACACAGAATAATATACTTGTCACTCCTCAGGGAAAGGAAAGATTTTAAATACAAGCTCGAGTTAGAAAAAATTACCAAATGGAAAATAAATAATTTTGAATGTATTAAATTAAAAAGATTTTATACAAACAAAACGATGCAACCAAAATCAGAAGGGAAACAACAACAACAACAAAAGAGTATTCAGTCGATCCTTCATCCAACACACACTTTTTGAGAATTACTGCACACTAGGGAGAACCCTTTCAAATATGGAACAACATGAAAAAACCTCAAGTCTCCAAGAGGTCCATAAGGAAAATCTGAATACCTTTGCTCGTCCCATCCCTTTTTTAACTGCCCCAGGGCTCTGGCCACAGTCCAATTTTAACTCATATGTAATGCCTTTGACCAAAATGGGGAAAGGAAGGGTCATATCCATCCCAAGGATGACAAGCCTACACTGAAGAAGAGTGTGGGAAATGAAGGTGACTATTAGAATCCAAGATTCTCCAGGGGAGGCTTTACCAGAGAATGGAATGTCTGCATGTTAAATATATATGGCTCCTTCCTGCCTTAAAGCAGAAATTCATTACCTCCTGCCAGCCCCCCTCCTCCCCACTCAAATGTGACCCTGATCTTCCAGAGAAGAAAAAGAGTTCATGAAGGATCATGGCATGAATCAAAGACGGTACCTGCTCTTTTCTTGTTTTTCATTTTGTAGCAGCAGATGAAATTGCCCATTTTTGAAACAAATCTGGAGAAAGAAGGAAGGGAGCGGTTAAGGGAAGGAAGTAAAGGGTTGGAGGGCCTTAGACAAGGTAGCTCAACTGAGCAGTTAATTCCTCTTATATGTTCCTTCATTGTGATGGCAGAAGCAACTGTTTGCATTGACATGGATGTGGGAATTTTGCTAATAGAGACTGAGTCAGATGAAGACAGGAAATGTTGGGCTGATGCCTTCCCCTGAAGAAGAGATCTTTTTTGTTGAAGGAGTCCCCCGGACAGTTTCAGGATGCCTGGTAGTGTTGGTTCCCACCCTGTTGTTGTGGATTCACTGGGGGTGCCTAAAAAAGAGATCCCTTTTGGGCTGATGTCTGAGGAAGGATTGGAGTCTAGCATACCCTTAGACTCAACTGATGTGGAACAATGTGGGAGAAAGTTAGTGTCCATAGATGCTCTTGAAGAAGCGTCAGGAGTTCTGAGGATGGGGTGGTCTTTAAAGAAATGATTGTTTGGGGGTGTCTCTGGGCATTGTTTTCCTATAGCAGAATTCACAGTGGGGGTTGGTGGACTGAGCAGAGAGCATTGGGAAATGTAAAATGGATAATTGTGAGTACATTAATTTGAAAGGGTATTGTACAAATCAAATAAATGATGAGAAGATTAGAAGGAAAGCAGAAAATTGGAAAGCCATTTTTACTCATTTCTCAACTATATAGAGAACTTTGCTGTGTTTATAAGAAAAAAGAGTCATCCCCTAACTGATAAACGGACCAAAGTTATCAACAGACACATTTTGGATGAAGAAATCAAAGCCATATATAGTTATCTGAAAAAAAGTGATTAGAGAAATGGAAACTTCTGAGATATAACCTTTCATACTCATCAAATTGGCTAAACTGAAAAAAGGGCAACTATTGGAGGGGATGTGGAAAAATGAAAATATTAATACCCTGTAGCTGGAGCTGTAAACCAACCCATCCATCCAATGTAAGGAGTTATTCAGAATTACACCTACAGAGTTATAAAATTGTATTGACTTGGGAATCCCATAGCTGTGTTTGTTTTCCAAGGAGAGCAGGGGAAAGGGAAAAGAACTTGTATGCTCCAAAATATTTAATAGTAGCTCACTTTGTGGTGGCAAAGAATTGGAAACTGAAGGGAGGCCCATTAACTGGGAATTGACTATCCCAGTGGTTGTATATGATTGTGATTGCACACTACTCTGCTGTAAGAAGTGATGAACTGACGCATTTCTCAGGTACTTGGAAAGAAATACACCGCCTAATGGACAAGTAAAATGAGTCCATCCAAGAGAACATTATACACAAAGACAGAATTAATGATGCAAGAATAAACTGTGAGTGTTACCTCCAGTGTGTAAACTGAAAGGTGAAAACATTAAAGATTTAATTTGTATGGACATCCTGGTCTCCCATAGGATACTTTCTATGATGCAGATAGGGTGGGAAGGGGCTGGGATACTTGTGTTCAGAATTTATTATTTAGATGCGAAGAAAAGGAAGTTAAACATAGCAGAGATTTGTGACTTCATGTATGTATAATCTTGTTCTTTGTGCATAGAAATGTTTTATTTAGTTTTGTAAACTTTGAAATAAAATTTAAAAAGGAAAATCAATGGGCAAAACCTTGCTTCCTCTACATCTTCCAAAGAAAAGAGTCCAAATTTACAATCCCAAAGGAATAGAAATAGTAGGAAAAGGTTTCAAATGGAGAATTCAAGGAAGATAAGATTAAAATATTACTTCATAATTGTTTATTTCTGGCAATATTTTAATCTTAAGTCTCTAGGACCCCAAAATTATCCCTGAAATTCAGACCTTCCAAAAGAAGGAATGAGAACCTGAGCATACATGAAGCTTTGTCCAGTACCAGGGGGACAGGAGAGCTTTTCCTAACTTGATACACTGACAGTAGTGGTGGGCACTAGGGCTCATTGGCTGGTAACTTGGTACCTTCATGTGAGTTTGAGCCTGTAATGGGGGTGCCAATACCCAGGCTCTCATTGATGCTTGCAAAAAAGGCAAGTTGGTCAAACTATCCATCTGTATACATTTACTGAGTATTTGCTCTATGCCAGGCAGGGAGTCCTCTCAGATAAAAAGCAGCGTGAAAAGACCTATGGGCCTCCAGAGGTTCAGGTGTATAATGTCTGTGTCTTTGTTTACTTCTTCCCTTCTCTAAAGTACCTCCAGGATTATCCTCATTCCACAGTTCAATTCTGAATCAAACCAAAACCATTTGTCCAGAATGAGAAAATGCAATTTCTGCCCAAAAGAGAAAGTCATTTTAACCCCAAGGATCATAAGGCTACCCTCAAGACCACTTCAGAGACTTAGAGTGCTCAACACAGGTCAGGGATCTTGAGTGGATGCAAATAGAGGGCCTGAGGGGAACTATCAAGGAAAGGAATGGCTTCCCATCAATGACACAGGGATTCTTCAAACCTCAAGACACAAATGAATCAACCCCACCCCACACACACACACACTCAAATTTGACCCTCTAGAAAGGAAGGAGGAGTTCCCAAGTGCTGGTGAATAGGGCTGAAATGGAAGCATTATGGCCTAAATCAGAAATGAGGAAGGGATGTCTGCTTGTAAATATAGACCCTGAGGGGGAAGAGACAGATGTCCACTGGGTCTCCTAGACAGCTGAGGATGATGTGATTACCTAGTTTCTTTTGTTCTCCCATCTCCCTTGTTCTGCTTTTTCTTCTTTGTTCTGCTCTGAGCCAGTGGGGGTAAAAATATTGTTGGGTCATCCCAGGAGAAGAGGTGCTAGTCCAGGATGTGGACTGGTTGAACACAGGGGAAGAGTCTAAGCTGAAGCTTGACAGCACATGGAGCTTGCCAGCGGTACCTGCCTCTAGGGAATGAACAAAGAAAAGGCTGGCTGTGTCACTCAAGGTGGTGACCAGGATGACAATGCTTCTTTATATTCAATTCATTCACCCATTCTGAATTCATCTTGGTGGAGGGTGTGAGATGTTGATCTAAACCTAATCTCACCCATACCATTTTCCAATTTTCCCAGCAGTTGTTGTCAAATAATGCATTTTTGTCCCCAAAGCTGGGCTCTTAGAGTTGTGCATACAGTCTCTTGCTAAGGTTATTTACCCCAAGACTATTCCACTGATCTTCCCTTCTGTCTCTTAGCCAGTACCAAATTGTTTTGATGACTGCTGCTTTATAGTACAGTTTCACATCTGGTAATGCTAGGACCCCCTCATTCACATTTTTTTCCATTATTTTCCTTGATATTCTTGATCTTTTATACTTCCAAATGGACTTTATTATAGCTTTTTTCTCATTCAGTAAAACAATTTCTTGGCAGTTTGATACATATGGCACTGAATAAGTAAATTAATTTGAGTAGGATTGTCATTTGTATTATGTTAGCTTGTCCTACCCATGAGCAATCATTGTTTTCCAATTGTTTAGATCCAGTTTTCATTGTGTGGAAAGTGTTTTGTAGTTGTGTTCCTATAATTCCTCTGTTTGTCTTGGCAGATAGATTCCCAAGTATTTTATATTGTCTAGGGGTGATTGTAAATGGAATTTCTGTTTTTAACTCTTGCTGCTGGGATATATTAGAAATATATAGAAATGCTGATGATTTCTGTGAGTTTATTTTGTATCCTGCAACTTTGCTTAAGCTGTTGATCATTTCCACTAGCTTTTTATTGATTTTCTAGGATTCTTTAAGTAGAACATCATAACATCCACAAAGAGGGATAGCTTGGTCTACTCACTGCCTATTTTCATACCTCCAATTTCCTTTTCTTCTCTAATTGCTTCTGCTGGTGGTTCCAGTACACTGTGAAATAATAGAGGTGAAAATGGGCATCCTTGTTTCACTCCTGACCTGATTGGGAAGCCTGCTAATTTATCCACACTGCAGATAATGCTTGCTGATGGATTGAGATATATACTCTTTCTTATTTTTTAGGAAAGGCCCTTTTATTCCTCAATTTTCAAGTGTTTTCAATAGGAATATGTATTGTATTTTGTCAAAAGCTTTTTCTGTATCTATTGAGATAATCATGTGATTTCTGTTGGTTTGCTTGTTGATATGGTCAATTAGATGAATGGTTTATTCATCCCTATCACCTAGATTGCCAAATATTTATTGCCATGTAATTGGGCAAAACAGTTTTTAAAGATTGCCTTAATTTCCTCTTCATTAGAGACGAGGTCTTCCCTTCTGATTTTATATTATTTTTTTTTGTTTTTTTTTTAAACTCTTGTACTTCGGTGTATTGTCTCATAGGTGGATGATTGATAAGGGTGGGCAATGGGGGTCAAGTGACTTGCCCAGGGTCATACAGCTGGGAAGTGGCTGAGGCCGGGTTTGAACCTAGGACCTCCTGTCTCTAGGCCTGACTCTCACTCCACTGAGCTACCCAGCTGCCCCCTATATTATTTTTTTTTGAAAAATTTTCCATAGTTCATGTTCTTACTCTCACCTGCACCGATCCCCGCATACTGCACCCCAAACCCTCACATAGCCAACATGTATTTCCACTGGTTTTTACATGTGTCATTGTTTCAAGACCTATTTACATATTATTGCATTGCGGTGGTCATTTAGAGTCTGTATCCCAAATCGTGTGCGTGTCTCCCCATGTGTTCAAGTGGTTGTTTTCTTCTTCTGTGTTTCCACTCCTGTAGTCCCTCCTCTGAATGGGAATAGCGTCCTTTTCCATGAATCCCTCAGAACTGTCCTGGGTCAGTGCATTGCTGCTAGTATAGAAGTCTATTACATTTGATTTTACCACAGTGTACCAGTCTCTGTATACAGCGTTTTCCTGATTCTGCTCCTTTCATTCAGCATCAATTCCTGGAGGTCATTCCAGTTCACATGGAATTCCTCCATTTCTTTATTCCTTTGAGCACAATAGTATTCCATCACCAGCAGATACCAGGGGTTGTTTAGTCATTCCCCAATTGAAGGGCATACCCTCATTTTCCAGTTTTTTGCTACCACAAAGAACACGGCTATAAATATTTTTTGCAAGTCTTTTCCCCTATAATCTCTCTGGGGTACAAACCGAGCATT
>NW_025380545.1:0-10476 GCF_016433145.1 Gracilinanus agilis | reverse complement strand
GATTTTTGTGGTTGGATATCAAACTTTCCATTTAGCCCCGGTCTTTTCTGTGCAAATACCTGGAATTCTTCAATTTTGTTGAATGCCCATACTTTCCCTTGGAAATATATAGTCAATTTTGATGGGTAGTTGATCCGTGGTTGAAGGCCCAGCTCTCTTGCCTTTCTGAATATCGTATTCCACGCCTTACGGTCTTTTAGTGTTGAGGCTGCCAGATCCTGTGTGATCCTGATTGTTGCTCCTTGATATTTGAATTGTTTCTTTCTGGCTTCTTGTAAGATTTTTTCTTTTGCTTGGAAACTCTTGAATTTTGCAATGATATTTCTTGGTGTTTTCCTTTCTGGATCGAATGTCGCAGGTGTTCTATGAATCCTTTCAATGTCTATATTGCCCTCTTGTTGTAGGACTTCAGGGCAATTTTGCTGAATTATTTCTGTTAGTATAGAGTCCAGGTTTTTATTAATTTCTGGTTTTTCTGGAAGACCAATTATTCTCAAATTGTCTCTTCTAGACCGGTTTTCTTGGTCTGTCACTCTCTCATTGAGATATTTCATGTTTCCTTCTATTTTTTCAGTCTTTTGGCTTTGTTTTATTTGTTCTTGTTGTCTTGAGAGGTCATTAGTTTCTACTTGCTCAATTCTAGCCTTTAGGGATTGATTTTCGGCTATAATTTTTTGGTTTTCGGCCATAATCTTCTGGTAAAAGGCCATAATCTTTTGGTTTTCGGCCATAATCTTCTTGTTTTCGGCCATAATCTTCTGGTATTCCTTTTCAATCTGGTCATTTCTTGTGTTCAATTTGCTTATCAGTTCATTTGGTTTCTGAGCCTCGCTTTCCAGTTGCAAGATTCTTCCTTTTAAACTGTTATTTTCTTGCCAGATCTCTTCCATTTTCCTCAAAATCTCAGATTTGAACTCTTCCATAGCTTGTGAGGAGTTTTCCTTATTTGGGGAGGGTCTGGATGGTTGTTTGTTCTCCTCCTCTGTTTGCTCGGTTGTCTGGATTTTCTCTGTGTAAAAGCTGTCGAGTGTTAGAGACTTCTTTTTTTTGTTATTATTCTTTCTCTTCTGAATTTCCTGTAACTGATTAGCCATCATTAGCCCAGCAGCTTCTCAGGTTTATCCTCTCGCTCAGTCCTGAGGTCTGAGTTCTAGTTTTTTCCAAGGTCAAGCCCCCTGGTGGATTCCCTTGCTTGATCCTCTGCAGGAGGTTTCTTTACAAGTCTCAGGGCGCTGCTTCCACACTCGTATATCCGTCTGCACTGGTTCCCCACTTAGGCTTTAGTTCCTGGCTGTGTCCGCCTCCACCCACGCCCAGGCCTCTGCTCAGCAGGCACCCACGCCTCTGCTCAGCCGGCTCTCTGCTCCCAGCGTCCACTCTCTGTTCCCGCGTGCTCAGATTTCGCGTGCGTTCTTGACTTAATGGGGTCCTAAGTCTTGCTGCTCTCAGGAACAGGTCCCGGAGCTGCGGATGACTCGATGGGTGCCCCAAACTTGCTCTATTTCTTTTTAGCTGGGTTCGGAGCTATAGGTGAGTGTGGAGGGGGTGGGGGTGGGGCGGTTGCTCAGCCCGCGATTGAGTGAGTGAGAGCCCTTTTTAGCCTGGAAATGTCTCGATTCCACATACCTTCCACGCTGTGCCCTGTTGTGGGGTTCCTCCGTTCGTCTGGACTTGTTTTTATGTCCCCTTGTGGAGTTTTGTGTGTTTCGGTCAGGAGAGGTTAAGAGCTGCTTCTTACTCTGCCGCCATCTTAACCCAGAAGCCTCAATGAATTTTTAACAGAGGTAATTTTGTGAGTGTTTCATATTTGCTATTGATATGACCAATCATACTGATAGTTTTCTTAATATTAAACTAGTCTTGTGTTTATGGTATTAATTCCTTCTAGTCATAGTATATGATCTTCATGATACATTATTCTAATCTCCTTGCTAATATTTTATTTAAAGATTTTCATCAAGATTCATTAGGAAAATTGATTTATAATTTATAATTTTCTTTCTCTATTTTTGTCCTTTTTGATTTAGGTGTCAAAATCATATTTGTGGTGGGGCAGAGCCAAGATAGTGGCTTAGTAACAGTGAAAGCCAAAATTACTCTGGCAATCCTTCCAAATCAATTTTAGAAGGTGTCTCAAAATGACAGGAATCAAAGCAAGATAGAGTGAAGTGGCCCTCCCACTGAACACAGCTTGAGGGGTAAGCTGAAAGAGTTGATTTTCATGAGATAAGGGGGAACTGAAGGCAAAACAACACACAGAAGAGTTTTGGTTGACAACCCTCCAACCTACATCTTCTCATTCAAAATCTGGACATAGACCAAATTTAGGGTCCCAGAAGGTGTGCTACACCAACAAAATAGTACTTTAGAAGAACCCTTTTAAGTCCTAGGCCCTGGCATCAATTGGCTTTGAGGTAAAAAAATAATCAATAGTGCTGTGCTCCTTCAAGCCTCCTCTGCTGCAGTGAAGACTTGACCCCAAGACAAAATACCTCAGTGTGTAACTCTACAAGGCAGCAGAGGAGACAGAATCAGCAAGAAATTTTCAGAATTCTCAGTCCACAGGGACAAAAAAATTTGGGGAAAATAAGCAAATAGCCAAAAAACAAGCAAACAAATAAACAACTTAACTCTCATAAATTTCTGCAGAGAAAAAGAGCAAAGAACAGAACAAACAGGGAATGGTGAGATCCAGACAACAGCATGCAAAATTAAAAAAAGGGGGAGAGCATAATCATGTCTCAAGTTCTAGAAGAACTCAAAAAGAAAATAAAAAATCAAATACGAGGTTGAAGAAAATGGGAAGAAAATGGGGGAAAGATAGTATTACAAAAGAAAATAACAGCTTAAAAAGCATAATAGAAAAGATAGTATTACAAAAGAAAAATAACAGCTGAAAAAAGAGGCACAGAATTGAACAAAGAAAAACTGCTTCAAAAAAACAGAATTGATATACTAGAAAAAATAGGCAAAGAAAAAAAGCAAAGAAGAAAAGATGCCATGAAAAGTATAATGGAGAAACTTCTGGAGGTAGAGCCAAGATAGCAGAGTAATTCTTAGCACCCCTGTGCCACAAAGAGAATCCTCTCTGACCATGATTAAAAGACCACAGAAAAAATACAAGAGTAAAAGAACCAACAAGGAGACAGAGTGAAACAACTTTCAAGAAAAGAAAAAAACAAAAAGTTAGACAATGAACATCTGGGGAACTGTGGTGAGAGGAGAGTAGACATAGCAAGAAGTTGTAGCAAGGAGGGAAGAGCAAGACAATAGCAAGACTCATATCCCAACCCATAACCCTGCCTGAGGTTCAGGAACTTATGCCTGAGCCAACACCAAGACCTTAAGACTCCGCTTGAGCAAATAAAGATACAGGCCAACTCATACCATTTGAAATTTCAAGCCTGTGGAGATGTTCGGAGCCCCAGCCTAGGGGATTCTATTCTGAGCTTGGGATAAGGACTTAGTTTACATTTTGGGATGGATGATAACATTAAGTACTAAATACTGATCTCTTTGCTTAAAACTCAGGTCAGAGCTCCAGACAAGACAATCAAGGGTATGCCTGATTGGATGAAGTAACAGTGAGACCAAAAACTTGACACTAAGTCTGAGACTAGAATTTCATCAGTCCCTGATGATCAAGTTCAGACTGAGATTAAAAGCTTTCACTTAAGCCTGATGCAAGTCTTTAATCTATCAGCATCAAAAAGGTTATTAGAATTAGCAGAGGGAGGGGGCACTCAGACCTTTTAGCCTTTAGACCATCACATCATCCCCTCAAGTCTACCTATAATTAAATAGGAAAAATGAACAAACAACAAAAAAAGCACCAAAATCTTAAGAATTTTTATGGTGACAAAGAGCGAGGTACTGACACAGAAGGGGACAGTGAAAGCAAAGGAAATACATTCAAAGTCCAAAGGAAAAACATGAATATTGCTTTGTTACCTATGGTAACCTTTAACCTAATATAGTTTCACAGTTTATCTCTTGATTACATATATTTAAGCTTCAATTTTGCCAAAAATCCTAATTACTACCCTTGCTCTACTTGTATCATCTGAGGCATGGTATATTATGCTTCAGTCCTTTATTTTTATTTTATACATGTCTCTCATTTTTAAGTATGTTTCTTGTAAACAATGTATTGTTCGGCTTTGATTTTTGATCGATTCTGCTGTTTTCATTTTATGGGTGAAATCATCCCATTCACATTCAATGTCAAAATTATTAGTTATGTATTTCCATCCATTCTGTTTTTCCTCTTTATTTGTCCTTCTCTATTTCTTTCTGCTATACCTCTCCTCAGATGTCCAATTTCTTCTGTCCTCTATTTCTCCAATTCTCAACTCTTCTTGAAAATCTTCACTTATCCTCACTCTTTACCTTTCTACTTTCAAATTGGCCCACTTTTCTAAGGGCTTTCCCTTATTTTATTTCCTCTTACCTTTTAGTTCCTATTCCATCCACCTTTCCAAATGTCCCTACCTTATCCCCCATTTCTATTTCTTGATATAGGTTCAATTCTAAAAGTACCTCCCTTATCTTATCTTGAGTTGTTTCCTTACCCTTCATATTTCTTTCCTGTTTCTTGATACATACTCCCTTCTTAGTATCCCTCCCTTTTCTTTCCCCTTGCCCTCCTTTCTTTTTATTTATTATTCCTCCTCTGATTCTCCCAGACCCTTAAGGGGCTTTCCTTTGCTTGGTACCTCTCTTGTGCTATCTCAGTCCCTTCCTTATCCATTCTCTTTCCTCCTCTTTCTCTGCACATTCTCTAGGGGCCATAAATAATATTTTCCCACCTAAAAGTTATTGTGAGGAAGATTAGGTAGTAATTAATTAAGTATTAAGGATGTACCTAGCAGGAAGTTTGGAGCATTTGAAGATGGAATGAAGGAGCAGGAAGTGGCTTGTGCCCTGAGGGAGACTCCATTAGGGGTTGGCACAATCTGTTGTTAGCCCTGGAAGATCTCAGAGTCAAGGACACCCTGCATTCTGAATTCCCTGGGATCCTGAGTGGTGGTGGCTTTTCAGAAAGAGGACACAACCTACAGAGCAGCACCAAGGGAAGAGGAGAAGTTTGGGATCTGTTGGACAGCATCTCAAGCACACCCTCTCTTCTTGGATACCTTTAGACCACCTTGGCTTTTGACATCCTATCATCATCTGTGGATAACCATGAGAAACCCTAAAAGCCACCCTCAGCCCTAAGATGTGCTGGTCAAGCCTGGCTAGAACCAGGTTTGAAGCAGCCCCCCAGAGACTCCAGAATAGCTCCTTTATGCCCAACCTGGCCTAGGTCAATTAGTATTAGAGAAGTTAAGTCCTCCTGCTTACCCTGTGGTTTTGCCCATTAGGTTTTAGGGTAGAATTCCCTATCCCACCTTTATTTTAGTTGAAATAATTAAAACCGTTTAAACCTTTTACTTTGCTGGTTTGTTTCAAAGACTCTGGCCCAGTGGTGACAGTTGGCAATAGCCATTTTTGTCAGTTAGCAGCAGTTTAGCTGTATACTCTGGTCTCTCCATCCTGGTCCTGCCTCTCCTACAACCCAGTATGTGTACCCACAACCATTTAGATTATGTTGTAACATCCCTGGTGCCCTCCATTTATCCATCTTTTTCACAAAGTCAAACATTTTGATCTTTTCAGTCACTTTAGTTTTTCATCCTTCATATGTTTCTTATATATTAAACTTTCTATGGAATCCTGGGTTTGCCCCCGGAATACCTGTAATTCCCTTAGTTCATTATTTCTCTCTTTTTTCAACCTTTTATAGTTATGCTCAATTATGTTGATTATGTTATTCTTGGTTGAAAGTTGAATTCTTTTGACTTTGAAATGCTATGCTCCATGTCCTGTATTCTTTTAATGTTGCAGCTGCTAAGTCTTGTATTATTCTCACTGTAGTTCTACAGTATGTATTTTTCCCTTCCTTTTAGTTTTTCTCATTCACTTGAGAGTTATGGAACTTAACAACATTGTTTTTGGACATTTTCATCTTTGGTGGCATGATGGTGGGTAAATTCTTTCAATATATACTTCAACATCTAATTCTATGATTTCTGGGCAGTATTTCTTCATGATTTCTGGAAGCCTGGTGTCTTAACTCTTTTTCTTATCATAACTTTCCAGAAGTCTAACTTTTTTTAAAATTGTGTCCCCTTGATCTCTTTTCCATGTCAATTGTTTTTTAATAAGACATTTCACATTCTGTTCTAGTATTTTCTTCTTTTGATTTTGCTTTATTATTTCTTACTGTTTTAGGAAATCATTAGATTCCCTTTGTCCAATTCTGATTTTTATTTTATCATTTTCTTCAGTGAATTTATCTTTTTTTTCCATTTGAATAATTATTCATTTATAATTTTCTTGATTTACTTGAATTACACTTGTTTTCATTTCCAGGTTTTCCTCAGTTTTTCTCAATTGATTTTCAAAGTATTTTTTAAACTCTTCCAAAATCTCTTTTTGAGGTTCCAGGTTAAGATGGCGGCCGAGTAAGAAGCAGCTCTTAACCTCTCCTGACCGAAACACACAAAACTCCTCAAGGGAACATAAAAACAAGTCCAGACGAATGGAGGAACCAAACAAAAGGGCACAGCATGGAAGGTACATGGAATCGAGGCATTTCCATGCTATAAAGGGGTGAAACAGCTCTCACTAAATCGAGAGGTGAGCAAACACCCCACCACCAACCCCTCCACACACAACACCTATAACGCCGAAGCCAGCTAGAAGAGGGGGAGCAAGTTTGGGGCACCCATTGAGTTATTGGTGGCTCCAGGGCCTGTTCCTGAGAGCAAAGGGATTTGGGACCCCAGGAAACTAGCAAGCACACGTGGAATTTGAGCGTGGGAGCAGGACGCCGGGAGCAGACGCGGGGCGCAGAGCGCGGGCTGAAAGCGCTGGCACAGGTGGAGGTGTGGGTGGAGGCAGACACAGCTATGAGCTAAAGCTCTGAAACCCTGAGTGGGGAACCAGTGCAGACGGGCATACAACTGTGGAAGCAGCACCCTGAGACTTGTAAAGAAACCTTCAGCAGAGGATCAAGCAAGGGGGTCAACCAGGGGGCTTGACCTTGGAAAAAACCAGACAGACCTCAGGAGCCAATAGACCGCCCACAGACCCTGAGCTCAAGGATAAACCTGAGAAGCTGCTGGGCTAACGATGGCTACCCAGTCTCAGGAAGCTCAGACAAGAAAGACTAACAACAAGAAAAAGAAGTCTTTAACACTCAACAACTTTTACACAGAGAAAATCCAGACAACCGAGCAAACAGAGGAGGAGAACAAACAAGCATACGGACCCTCCTCAAATAAGGAAAACTCCTCACAAGCTATGGAAGAGTTCAAAACTGAGATTTTGAGGAAAATGAAAGAGATCTGGCAAGAAAATAACAGTTAAAAAGGTAGAATCTTGCAATTGGAAAGTGAGGCTCAGAAACCAAATGAACTGATAACCAAATTGAACAACAGAAATGACTTGATTGAAAAGGAATACCAGAAGATTATAGCCGAAAACTGAA
This sequence comes from Gracilinanus agilis, assembly GCF_016433145.1. Classification (NCBI taxonomy): domain Eukaryota; kingdom Metazoa; phylum Chordata; class Mammalia; order Didelphimorphia; family Didelphidae; genus Gracilinanus; species Gracilinanus agilis. The sequence continues at coordinate 2,942 of NW_025380545.1, read as the reverse complement.
AGATTATAGTCGAAAACCAATCCCTAGAGGCTAGAATTGAGCAATTGGAAGCTAATGATCTCTCAAGACAACAAGAACAAATAAAACAAAGTCAAAAGACTGAAAAAATAGAAGGAAACATGAAATATCTCAATGAGAGAGTGACAGATCAAGAAAACTGGTCTAGAAGAGACAATTTGAGAATAATTGGTCTTCCAGAAAAACCAGAAATTAATAGAAACCTGGACTTCATACTAACAGAAATAATCCAGGAAAATTGCCCTGAAGTCCTACAGCAAGAGGGCAATATAGACATTGAAAGGATTCATAGAACACCTGCGACATTCGATCCAGAAAAGAAAACACCCAGAAATATAATTGCAAAATTCAAGAGTTTCCAAGCAAAAGAAAAAATCTTACAAGAAGCCAGAAAGAAAGAATTCAAATATCAAGGAGCACCAATCAAGATCACACAGGATCTGGCAGCCTCCACGCTAAAAGATCACAAGGCTTGGAATACGATATTCAGAAAGGCAAGAGAGCTGGGCCTGCAACCACGGATCAACTACCCATCAAAATTGACTATATATTTCCAGGGGAAAGTATGGACATTCAACAAAATTGAAGAATTCCAGGTATTTGCACAGAAAAGACCAGGGCTAAATGGAAAGTTTGATATTCAACCTCAAAAATCGAGAGAAACATGAAAAGGTAAATAAGATAGAGAGGTGAAAGAAAGAAAACTTATAACTTTTAAATTTGCCTTTTTAAGAGCATCAGTGAGATCTAATTATCTGTATTCCTATGTAGAGAAATGTTATGTTTAATTCTCTGTAGTGAACTCTATTCACTATTATAATATTCACTATTATAGTAATCAGAATAATTAACAGGGTGAGGGTGGAACACTAAATAATCTAAGATGGCATGGGGGATGGGAAAGAGGGGGTGAATAGCAGGGGACAGCAAGAGAAACTTGAGTGAATAAGAAAATAGAATATTCTATTACACACAAAGAGGGCATGGGAAGGAGAGGGGACAAATACTATTATAAGAAGGAGAGGAAGAGAGCATTAAGAGGTAATAATCAAACCTTATTCTCAGTGTAATCAACCCACAGAGGGAAGAGTAGCTATATTATCCATAGGGACATAAAACTCTTATCTAACCCTTCTGAGAAAGTTAGAAGGGATAAACCAAGGGGAGCAGGGGAGTGGGGAGGACAAAAAACAGGAGTGGAGAAGTGGGAGGGAACTCATAAGGCCTTTAAAATCAAAAAGAGGGGGGAAAATAAGGGAGGGGGTAGAAAGGGAAGTTAATCAAGGGAGGGGATAAGAAATAGCGGCTCAATAGCAAACCACTGGTTTAAAAGGAAAAAAGTATAAGGAAAAAGGGGGTAGGAATGGGGGAGGATTTGAAAATGTCAGCAAATGCACAACTGATGATTATAACTCTGAATGTGAATGGGATGAACTCGCTCATAAAACAGAAGCAAATAGCAGAGTGGATTAGAAACCAAAATCCCACCATATGTTGTCTAAAAGAAACACATATGAGGCGGGTGGACATACATAACTTTAAGGTTCAGGGTTTGAGCAAAATCTTTTGGGCGTCAAATGAGAAAAAGATGGCAGGAGTGGCTATTATGATTTCTGACAAAGCCAAAGTAAAAATAGATATGATTAAAAAAGACAGGGAAGGTCATTACATCCTGATTAAAGGTAGTATAAACAATGAGGAAATAACATTGCTCAATATGTATTCACCAAGTGGCATAGCACCCAAATTCATAAAGGAGAAACTGGCAGAGCTTAAGAAGGAAATAGATAGTAAAACCATACCAGTGGGAGATCTAAATATTCCTCTGTCAGATCTAGATAAATCAAACCGAAAAATAAATAAGAAAGAGGTAAGAGAGGTGAATAATAAATAGTATATACCTAAAACCATCAACAAACATCATATGCAATGGGGATAAATTAGAAGCCTTCCCAATAAGATCAGGAGTAAAACAAGGATGCCCATTATCTCCTCTATTATTTAACATTGTACTAGAAACACTAGCAGTTGCAATTAGAGAAGAAAAAGAAATTGAAGGTATCAAAATAGGCAAGGAGGAGACTAAGCTATCACTCTTTGCAAATGATATGATGGTCTACTTAAAAAATCCTAGAGAATCAACTAAGAAGCTTGTAGAAATAATCAACAACTTTAGCAAAGTGGCAGGATACAAAATAAATGCACATAAATCATCAGCATTTCTATACATTTCCAACACACTAGAGCACCAAGAAGTAGAAAGAGAAACACCATTTAAAATCACCCTAGACAATATAAAATACTTAGGAATCTACCTACCAAAACAAACACAGCAATTATATGAAAACAACTACAAAACACTTTCCAAACAAATAAAAGTGGATCTCAACAATTGGAAAGCCATTGATTGCTCATGAGTAGGACGAGCTAACACAATAAAAATGACAATTCTACCCAAATTAATTTACCTATTTAGAGCCATACCTATCAAGCTACCAAGAAACTTCTTCACTGAATTAGAAAAAAACTATAACAAATTTCATTTGGAATAACAAAAGATCAAGAATATCAAGGGAAATAATGAAAAAAAAAATGTGAAGGAAGGGGGCCTGGCAGTACCAGATATTAAACTATACTATAAAGCAGCAGTCATCAAAACAATATGGTACTGGCTAAGAGATAGAGAGGAGGATCAATGGAATAGACTGGGGATAAATTACATCAGCAAGACAGTGTATGATAAACCCAAAGAGCCCAACTTTTGGGACATGAATCCACTATTTGACAAAAACTGCTGGGAAATTTGGAAAACAATATGGGAGAGATTAGGTCTAGATCAACATCTCACACCCTACACCAAGATAAATTCAGAATGGGTGAACGACTTGAATATAAAGAGGGAAACTATAAACAAGTTAAGTGAA
>NW_025380544.1:0-1664 GCF_016433145.1 Gracilinanus agilis | reverse complement strand
TGGAAAAACATTGATTGCTCATGGGTAGGATGAGCTAAGATAATAAAAATGACCATTCTACCCAAATTAATTTACCTATTTAGTGCTATACCTATCGAACTACCAAAAAACCTTTTTTACTGAATTAGAAAAAACTATAACAAAGTTCATCTGGAATAACAAAAGATCAATAATATCAAGGGAAATAATGAAAAGAAATGTGAAGGAAGGTGGCCTAGATGTACCAGATATTAAACTATACTATAAAGCAGCAGTCATCAAAACAATATGGTGCTGGCTAAGAGATAGAAGGGAAGATCAGTGGAATAGACTTGGGGTAAGTGACACCAGCAAAAGTGTATGATAAACCAAAAGAGCCCAATTTTGGGGACAAAAGTCCACTTTTTGACAAAAATTATTGGGAAAATTGGAAAATAATATGGAAGAGATTAGGTTTAGATCAACATCTCACACTCTACACCAAGATAAATTCAGAATGGGTGAATGATTTGAATATAAAGAAGGAAACTTTAAGAAAAGTAGGTGAACCTAGAATAGTATACCTGTCAGATCTATGGGAAAGGAAAAATTTTAAAACCAAGCAAGAGTTAGAAAAAATTACAAAATGTAAAATAAATAATTTTGATTATATTAAATTAAAAAGGTCTTGTACAAACAAAAACAATGCAACCAAAATCAGAAGGGAAACAACAAACTGGGAAAAAATTTTTATAACAAAAAATTCTGACAGAGATCTAATTACTCAAATATGCAAGGAGTTAGATCAATTGTATAAAAAATCAAGCCATTCCCCAACTGATAAATGGGTAGGGGACATGAATCAGCAATTTTCAGATAAAGAAATCAAAACTATCAATACGCACATGAGAAAGTGTTCTAAATCTCTAATAATTAGAGAAATGCAAATCAATACAACTCTGAGGTACCACCTCACACCTAGCAGATTGGCTAAAATGAGAGAAGGGGAGAGTAATGAATGTTGGAGGGGATGTGACAAAATTGGGATATTAATGCATTGCTGGTGGAGTTGTGAACTGATCCAACCATTCTGGATGGCAATTTGTAGCTATGCCCAAAGAGCTCTAAAAGAATGCCTGCCCTTCGATCCAGCCATAGCATTGCTGGGTTTGTAACCCAAAGAGATCATAGATAAATAGACTTGTATGAAAATATTTATAGCTGGGCTTTTTGTGGTGGCAAAAAACTGGCAAACAAAGGGATGCCCTTCAATTGGGGAATGGCTAAACAAATTATGGTATATGTTGGTGATAGAATTCTATTGTGCTCAAAGGAATAATAAACTGGAGTAATTCCATGTGAACTGGAAACACCTCCAGGAATCAATGCAGAATGAAAGGAGCAGAGCCAGAAGAACATTGTATACAGAGACTGATACACTGTGGTAAAATCGAATGTAATGCACTTCTGTACTGGCAGCAATGCAATGACCCAGGACAATTCTCAGGGATTTATGGAAAGGAATGCTACCCACTTTCAGAGAAAGAATTGCAGGAGTGGAAGCACAGAAGAAAAACAACCTCTTGAACATTTGGGTTGATGTGGGCATGGTTGGGGATGTAGACACTAAATGACCACCAATACAACTATCAATAATATGTAAATAAGTCTTGATTGATCACACATGTTAAAGCCAGTGGAAATGC
>NW_025380543.1:0-1000 GCF_016433145.1 Gracilinanus agilis | reverse complement strand
GTTGAGATAAGGACTGAGGTACATAGAGGAAAGAAATATGGTGGGGGACATGAAGGAAAGAAATGGAGATACATAGAAAAGGAGAGAGGAAAGAGAGAAGAGAAGGGGGTAAAAAAAGCTAATAGACTTGGAAGAAGAGACAGAAAAAGGAAAGAGGAGAGGCATTGAGGTTGACATTGAGTAGGATGCCTGGGGAGGAAGTGAAGCAGCTGGGTGGCTCAATAGAGAGAAAGCTAGGCCTAGAGATGGGGGTCCTGGGTTCAAATATGAACTTAGGCCCAGGGCATGTCACTTAACTTCCATTGCTTAGCCCTTCCCACTCTTCTACCTTAAAACCAATATATAATATTGATCCTAAGATGGGATGACAAGTTGTTTTTTTTTTTAAGACTGACAAGAGGAAGGAAAAAAGAAGGGTGGGGCAGGGAGACAGACAGACAGATAAGCAGATGGAGACAGAGAGACTAAAGGGAATAAAGAGACACACACAGAGACAGGGAGAGACAGAGACAGTGAGACAAAGACAGAAGGAGAGAGAGAGAGAGAGAGAGAGAGAGAGAGAGAGAGAGAGCTTGTGGAGAGGGAGAGAAGAGAAAAGCTGGAAGGTAGAGAGGTGTGGAAAGGTTGAGGCCTGTGAAGTGTAGAAATTGAGAAGGAGAGACAGGTACAGAGAGCAAGCTGAGGAGAACGAGAGGAGAAAGGATGAATAAAGAGGCAGGGTGGGGGGAAGGTTTGGATACAGGAGTGGAGACAGAAAAGAAGAGGAGCAGGGGGACAGAGACAGAGGAGAGAAGTTGGAGGATTGTGGAAGATGGAGAACAAGGAAGGAGAGAGTCCCAGATGAAAAAGAAAGAGCCAGAGAAGGAAAGACAGACAGAGCGGGAGGCTCTGGAGGCATTAAGGTGTGGAGAAGAAACAAGGGAGAAAAATGATTCAAGAGATGGAAAAAGAATTGTAGACTGTGACAAAATGAGAGCGATAGAGATGAGAAGGAGAAGGG
>NW_025380542.1:0-7131 GCF_016433145.1 Gracilinanus agilis | reverse complement strand
TATATATGGAGAGAGAGAGAGAGAGAGAGAGAGAGAGAGAGAGAGAGAGAGAGAGAGAGAGACAAAAGACAATGCATTCAAGAAGGCTGGGGAACCTCCTTATAGGCTGGGCTGAGGAAAAAAATCCTCCTCCTCCTCTTCCTCATCATCTCCACCACTATCATCATCTCACAAAGATGCAAAGAATTAAATCGACGATCAATAAATAATCTGTTATTGATTATTGATCTTACATTATTATTACACAAGAGCTTTTACCTATGAGAACAGATAGATATAGATGTAGATACAGAGAAAGACAACCCATTGATGGTCGGGAAAACTCCTTATAGGTTGGGCTGAGGAAAAATTCCTCCTCCTCATCTTCCTCATCCTCTCCACCACTATCATCATCTCACAAAAATGAAAAGAATTAAATCAATGATCAATAAGTAATCTATTATTGATTATTGATCCTATGTTATTATGACACAAGAAGTTTTACCTATGAGAACAGATATGCATGGTGATCATGTATTAATAGAATTATCTATTCTCTTGCTATAGAGAACATTAAATACGAAAGAGAAATAACAGGGGAATAAGTTGCCCCAGGACTGTTTCTATTTGAACTTCATTAAAATGATGAAAAATTAATGACAATAATAATAATTTTTATTATGAAAGAAAGCAGGGCAGACTTCGTGATCCATGTGTATTCTGAGAGGAAATGATGAAAACCACACAATAGAGCACAGCAGATGGCAAAGCTCTTGCCCTTCACGGAATACCTAGCCAGAGATGGCCCAGCTGCGAGAATTCAGCACCAGAAGCTTCTAGTCCTTCAGGAACTGGCCTTAGCATCTTCAGCCTCCTGGCTGCTGCTGCAGTTGTCCCCATGGTGATTCCAAATGCATCTACAGAGGATGAGCTCACATCCCAATGTTTTCATTCAGTCACCAAAAACATTACTTTATCAACCTGGGCAACGATCCACAGAGCATTCTATATTGATTAAAAAGAAAATATATATATACACATACATATAGACATATATATAAATACATACATATATATGTGTGTATATGTATATAATATGTGTGCATAGGTATATAAAATCTACATAAAAGTAGTATGTAATATAATTCATTTATTTAGATGATCTATTTATGTTTTTGTTGGGGGCAGCAAGGAGACAGAGAGCACTGCATCTGGAGTCAGGAAGACCCGAGTCCAAATCTAGCCTCGAATCCCTACTAACTGTGTAATATTGAGAAAGAAAACCAAGCCTTTCCATAGCACTATATCAGTTTGCCTCAGTTTCCTCATCTGTGAAATGGGTTAGAAAGGGAAATGGCAAACAACTATAGCATCTTTGCCAAAAAACAACAACAACAAACAAATGGGGTCATGAGGAGTAAGACTTACTGAAAACAGCTAAATAACAATAATAAATAATATCTAGCATATATGTCATATAATTCATATTTATATGACTTATGTATGCATTCTATTGTTTGTTGTTTGAATTATGTGTTATGTTTACATTACTGTTATTTATGCTATTACAATTTATTATGTAATATTTGTATTATATATTATTATTATTATTATTATTCCTGTTGACTCCTTAGGAGCATAGGGCCGCAAACATCTCACGCCATTCCAACAATCCTCATAACAACACTGGGGGAGAATATGGACACAGTGCTGGGACTGGAGTCAGGAAGACCTGAATTCAAATCCTGCCTTCGACATTTACTAGCAATATGACCCTGGAAAAATCATTGAATCTTTATTTGCCTCAGTTTACTCAACTGTAAAATGGGGATCATAACAGCATCTACTTCCCAGAGTTCTTTAGAGGATCAAACGAGATAATATTCATCAAGCACTTCAAACTTAGAACTTCAGATTTAGGAGGAGTCCTTTAAAAACCATGTACTACAACTCCCTCATTTTATAGATGAGAAAACTGAAGTCCAGGGAGATGAGATAAGCTATCCAAGATCACATAGGTAGGAAATCATTATAAGATAGCCAAGCTGGCCCCAAAAGAGACACAAGAATATGAATTCCTCCTTTCCTTCTTTGCAGAAGTGGAGGCCAATAGGTGCAGAATATCGAATATACTGTCAGAAACCCAAGACATTGTGAGGATGGAGCCATCTCCTAGCTTCCTCTTTTAATTCACTGTTTCTGTTAACCAGGTGCCAACAGGATGCAAGTCTTATCAGTGCCCCCTCTAAATTTCAGCACCCTAGGATAAAGCCCTGATTACCCTACCCTGGTTATGACTCAGTCTAAATCTATAATCCTATGATGGTAAGACCCTAAAATGATCCTCAATTTCCTTATTTCAAAATGGGATCCAGTTGAATCCCCTAACTTATAACAGGCTATTTCTAACTAAGCCCTTTATGAGCCCCATTTTACAAAACTCTATAAAATATGCCATGGAGGAATCAAAATGCCACTCCAGATGCAGGTGTTGCATTGTTTCGTTTCCCAGAAAATCAGCCACCTTCCTCTGCCAGGGAGCACAATCATAGAATGTGAGAGCTGGGATGGAGCCAAGAATCATCTCATCCAACCCACTCATTTCTCTAATGAAGAAGCAGCTGAGTTTCAATGAAAGAAAAGACTTGCCCAAGGTCATACATTTGGAATTTTTAAGTTAGGAATTGAACCAAGTTTCAGGCTTGAAGCTAATGACATTTATTTGGAAATGTATTTAATTAAAAATTCATAGAAAGAAATAATTGCTGACCTGTTGAGAGCACTTTGCATATGGTATTTCAATCGATCTTCTCAGTGCACCTGGGAGAGTGACTCTAAAGCAAAGATTCTTTACCTTTGTTTGTGTCATGAACCCCCCCTGGCAGTCTGGGGAAGTCCATGGACCTCACTTCTCAGGATAATGTTTTTAAATGAATAAAATAAAATGCTCAAGGTTATAAGTGAAACCAATTATAATGAAAGACAAGTCTATTTTTTTAATCTTTCAAGTTGGTAGGCTTTGGAAAACTTGCATGTAAATTTCTTACTGGAATAAAATAAAGATAAAATTTTAAAAAGAAAAAAAAATTCTTCCAAGTTCATGGACCCCAAGCAAAGAGCCCATTCACCCAGGACTGAAAGTATTTCCATCGCCAGTTTACAGATGAGAAAGCTAAAGCTCAGAAAGGTGATTTGCCTACAACAACCACATCCACAACATCTCTCCCAACCAATCCCTTTCCTCTTACTCACACAGTCACTGCCTTAGTCCAGCAGTGGTCAAAAGTGAGTCAAGACCCTAATGGGTAGGTGGAGGGGGTCCAATGAGGTCAAAACTATTTTCATAATACTACTAAGATGTCTTCATTTATAATATCCACAGAGTGCACATAAACAAATGTTCCTTGGCAGACAGGGGGGACGTTCAATAATTTTAAGAGTATAAAGGGGTCCTAAAACCAAAAAGATTGAAAATGGTGATGTATTAATTAGAATCTTGAACCCTTGGACTCCATCTCCCAAAATTCCTTTTCCCTTTCCCTTATGTGTGTCATTACGTAGTTTGTATGTAGTTTCAGGGTCTCCTCATGAGGAAAACCCCAAAACTATATACAAACAATGTAATGATGTACATACACGAAAGGGAAAAGGAATTTTGGGAGATAGAGTCCAGGGGTTCAAGATTCTAATTAATACAGTGATTTATAGATAATATAATGGGAAATCCAGCCTCAATGGCATACATATATTCAGGCACATCCATGATAATATTCAATGACAATTCAAATGTAAAATCTGATATTGGCAGCCAAACCAACTTCTGATACACACATATGCTTAGTGGATAACATACATGTATGTATTGTGTATATATTGTATGTGTCAAATGTATATACATATGTATAAATGTAAATTCTGTGAATAATTTGATACTAATTGAGTCGCAAACATTTAAATATAATTTGCATAAGTGAGTTTGATGTTTTGTTGGAATTTGATGTAAAACCTTATGCAATGTTGTGTTAAAATGCATTTTTTTCCAACCGTGTTTGCATTTATTAGTTGGTAAAATGTTTCCGTATTAGTATAGGAGTGGTGTTTGATGTGTTTGATTTTCAATTTTATGTTGATATTTCATATTTGTTGTTGATTTTGTTAATTTTGTTGAAATTTTACTTCATAACTTATTTTGTGCTTTGAACTATGTAATTGTTCAGTGTATTTTTCCCTTTCCCTTTCCTTGTTAAAATCCCTGGAGTAGGATAGAGTAAGGTAGTGTTAGATAGAATAGAGTTAGTGTAAGTTGTTTGTTATTTTGGGTTAAAATTTTAATTTGACTCATAGTGCACAAATACCAACATTTTGTTAATTTTGGCTTTGTGCAAAGGGGAGAACTGTTGTTGATAAAGTAATAAAGTAGGGGGTAAATGTTTAATATTAGGTATTATTAGGAGGCTTATCAAGAAAGGTTGGAGAATTCTAAAAGGAATGGGGAAGCAGGAAGTGGCTCTCTCTCTCCTGAGATGGACTCCATATTGGCTGAGGGCAAGTTTCTGCTGACCAACTGGCTCAGTGGGAGATCTCAGGGGAAGTGAAGTTTGTATCCTGGTATCCTGAAGGAAGAATCATCTGCCTGTGAGAAGTTAGGTCGAGAATGTCAAACCTGACCTGGGCTACTGGTCATGTCAGGCTGGTTTAACTCCCTGACCTTACCCATCTCAAGGATTACTGGCTGAGGACCTGGGAGAGCTATATTATCACTGGATTTGGACAGGACTCAACAGTGAGGAACCCACTTCCATCCCTTATTGTCCAGCTGTGCCTTGATATAGCCTTTAGCTTAGTATAGATAAGTTCCTTCCCTGACCCAGAGATTTGCCCATGAGTTGTTAGAATAGAAATCCCTTTCCCTTCCTTCAAAAGCAAAGTTTATCTAATTAAACCTGCCTTTATAAATCTTTGGTCCCAGTCTACTCACTTGGTACTTTCACAGACTCCCAGGCTAGGTGGATCTGTGGTGGCAGTTGGTCTCAACTGCCAATCCATAATCTCCCATTCCTTGTTCTTTGGAGGGATTTGTGTTTTCCCAGTTTGTTAGTACAGTCAGTCCTCCTTCTCTTTCTCTAAACCCAGTAATATTTAATTTACCCACAAGTGTCTCCCCATAAGAAGTTGAAAAGACAGCTTACTAGGGACAGTGTGGTACAATAGGAAGTGGCCTAGATTTGGAGGCATAGAATGAATGAATTAATTAATTGATTAATTTATTAATGAAAGGGCACTTATCAAATGTGCCAAACACAATAGAGTCCAGCCTCTGATTATCTCTCACGAAGATGACAAATAATCTCCTATTTGGGAAGATCTCTCCCATCTCAATTTCACTGTACAAAAAGCGGCCCAAGTCATTTTTCTAAAGTTCACTTCTCATGAATCATGTAACCATGGAAAAATGTTCTTAATCAATAAAATTAAATTTAAAAAATAAAAAAATAAAATTCACTTCTCTTTATCAATAAATCCCATTCAATAAACTCTTGATTCCACCTATCCCATCACCTCTATTAGATAGGTGACCGTTGGCCCAGAATCCTAAAGACCTGAGTTCAAATCCAATCTTAGATACTTCCCATCTGTGTGACCTTGGACAAGTTTCTTAGCTTCTGTTTCCTTCAATTTCTTCATCTGCAGAATGGGGATAATAGAGTGCCTAATGCACTAAGTTGTGAAAATCAAATGAGATAATACTTGTAAAATGCTTAGCCCAGTGCCTGACACATAATAAGCACTATATAAATGTTTATTTTTATTTTTATTGTTATTATTGTTATTGGTATTATTATATTTTGTTATTGTTATTATTATACACATATGAGATATATATACACATGTGGGAGACATATGTGTACATATTAAATGTTATATTTATAATAAGGATTGTTATTCTTTAGATAAGCTCTTCTGTTTGGTTTTCAATCCTTTCACAAACTGCCCCCCAACAGCCCTTTCCAATTTCATTCTCAGTCGTTCTCTTCTCCCACTACATGGTCTAACCAAACTGTCTTTCTTGTTCATTTTTTAATATACCACTTCATTTACCACTGCCTCCCCTTTGTATTGGCTTTCTGCTTCCTTGCCCCCTCTTCTTAGAACCCCTAGTTTATTTCCAAGCCCAGGAGGAGCACCCTCTTCCACAGAAAGTTGTTGCCAGGCCCCCTTCCCAAGGGCTCGTCCCTGCACCAGAAGTTGCTACACAGGCACTCAGGCACGTATCGTCTCCCTTGATAGAATGTTAAACCCTTATTCCAGTTTTGTCTTTGTATCCTTAGCCTTCAGCACTAGGCGGACACACAGTTGGCTCTTAATAACTGCAGGGCTGATTGATTATCCCAAAGCTAAACAGCTCAGGTCAGAGGCAAAACCTGAATCCAGATCTCTCCTGACTCCTGTGTTAGATGCTTCCCATTGAGAGGGTGGCTGCAGAGGGAGGGTTGGGTTGGGCTGAATCCTTCAGAAATGACAACATTCTTGGTTCTCATCGAGTTCTTCTATTCATGGAAATGCAACTGAGTCAGCAACCCGGGCACAAAAGAAAGATGTCCCAAGCGGGAACCTCAGGATGATGGAAACAGAAAAACAGCTCCTTTCCCTCCCTTAAGGTTAGGTCTGTCTATGCACAAGCTCCTTAAACGCAAACTGGGTGCAATTAATTATTCGTTAATCTTAATATTTGCATGGAGCGAGAGAACCAAGTGTTGTGCAAATCACCGCCTTCCATCTTCGGAATCACTTATGTCGCCAGTTAGCAGGGTTTGTTTTCTACTGAGGCTTTCGCACAGTGGGAGGCAAATATCCTAATTGCCATTAAGTACACTTGCTACAACGGATTGGGGAAAGGCAGCCACACAGGCATACGTGTGTTCAGGCCAGTGCAAAGAAATGCCCAGCAACAATTCAAATGAAAATCTGCTCTCGACATCCAGGACCATCTCAGATATAGGTATATCCTTGGTGTCTAACTGTGATTTGGAAAGACAGCCTAATGGGGGTAAAACGAGGTGGTTCAGTGGTCTAGAGATGGCAGGTTATGGGGTTAAATCCTAGAGAATTAAGAGATGGGGTGGGGGAGAGAAAGAAGAGAGACAGAAACAG
>NW_025380541.1:0-6214 GCF_016433145.1 Gracilinanus agilis | reverse complement strand
TGTGTATAAGAGACAGCTCTCTCTCTCTCTCTCTCTCTCTCTCTCTCTCTCTCTCTCTCTTCCTACATATTTCTGTCTCTGTCTCTGTGTCTCTGTCTCTGTTTGTCTATTTTTTTCCTTTCTTGGAAGAAGGGAGGAGAGGTTTGTTGACCCATATTTCTTTTGGCAGATATCATCTCTTTGACTCCCTCTGGTGACATCAGAGACCTGCCTAAAGAGTCTTATCTCCAAAAAGATCCATCTCTTGTTATCAGTCATAGAGCCCTGTTGTAAATGACCTGGAGATGAGAAGAAGAATAAAGAGGTCCTATCTGACTGGAAAGAAGGCAGAAACATTATTATCCTAATACTATGATTTTGCCATGTTAACAGATATCAAAAATTTCCAGCCGAGAGAAGAGTGGGAGCAAAGGTTTTAGTTCTTCTATTAAATTGCTAAAAGCCTCAAACACTGTAATGGGAGGAAAGGGATAGGCAGAAACATAACATGTTTCTCTTGCATTTGCCTATATAATTCAACCATTCCCTGGCATGAGATTCTTCTCTGCCTTAACAGAAGCCTCCTCACACTCACAGACATATGTTTTCAATTGGAAAGTGCTTGCAGAAAGACCACCTGCCAGCAAAGGGCATGTTTCCTCACTCCCTGTGGGGGTCTTACAGACAGGTTTCAGTGTAACTAAACTTGATTGGAGCAAGGAGCCTGAAAGAATAGCTTTATTTATGTTAAAGGCCAGCATACTCTAAGAGATTTTTTTAAAGGAGTACGGACAAATATAAGGTATTTATAGTCATTGTTCCTCTATAATTTTCATTATTCTTCTACCAGGCACTGAGGATACATAGGTTATGATTTAAAAGTTATAGAATAAACTTTTCTTTCATCTCTTTCTTTCAAGTTCCTTTTGTTCAATCATAGTTTATAATATGCTTTAATAGTCTTACCCAATGAAATGAAATATGAAACAAATACTTTCAGTTTTGCTCAAAACGTACTACTTTAACCTAACCAAAAGGGAAAAAAAAGATTGTGAGGCCACATGAAAACAAATCCTGTTGTTTATGCTTCTCTTTAAACTCAGTTCCTAAGATTGTGGTGCATGCACAAGTCATTATGGCCAGGAAGGGAATAACTTCTGAGCCTTTTAACTGCTTGCTATTAACATCGAGCACCAAATGGTAAGGAAGCTTTAACTCTGGTTAGGAGAAACCAAATGAAAAGGGGTGAGGAACAGCAGAAAGGAGAAACTCAATATCCTCCAGAGAGATTGGGGAAGAGGTTATCTCCTACCAAGCCTTTTGGTGCCTGTCACTTATTCCTCAAACGCACTCAATTATCTGTGAAACACAAACAGATCCAGAGGGATGACAGTCTGTGGCCTGATACACTTAGTTTTTTAAAAGAGGCTTAAAGAAAACTGTGTCCTGGAACCCCAGCCACAGGGCTTAGTGAGATAAAGAGATCTAGTCAAATGTGTTCTATATCAATGCCAGTTTCATAATTTCAGTTTTGAAGTGAAAGACCAAGAGACAACCTTGTCTGAGTTTAGCATCATTCTCTTGGATTCCTTTCTCCTTCAAAAGAAAAGTAGAATGGGCTAAAGGATGTACAAGATGATTCATTGACATAAGAGAAGAAATTATTAGAATTTTTATAACAGGAGTTCTTAAATTTTGGCAGTCTTGTAAAGCCTCTAGACTTTTCTTCAGAATAATATTTGAAAACGTCTAAAACAAAATACATAGGATTTCAAAGGAAACAAAGTTATAATTAAGCACACTGATCAAAATTATTTAAATGATTTCCCAGACCCCTGGTTAAGGACCTCTGTTAAGTAATGGGATGTGAATGCAATGGAACACTATTTTGCTATGTGAAATGATGAAAGACATAGTTTCAGAGAAAATTAGGAAGACAGGTATGAACTAATTCAGGGTAAAGTGACCAGAAACAGGAGAATAACTTATACAATGAAAACAATAAATACAAACAGTTTTGAAAGATTTAGGAACTCCAATTAAAAAAATAAGAACCCAACAGAATTCTAGAGGACTCGTGATGAAACATGCAACCTACCTCCTCTTAGAAACAGGATGAATAAACCCGAAGATCCTAGCTTTGGGGACAAAAACCCACTATTTGACAAAAACTGCTTGGAAAATTGTAAAACAGTATAGGACAGATTAGGTTTAGATCAACATCTCACACCCTACACCAAGATAAACTCAGAATGGGTGAATGACTTTAATATAAAGTAGTAAACCATGAGTAAATTAGGTGAACATAGAATAGTATACTTGTCAGATGTATGGGAAAGGAAAGATTTTAAGACCAAGCAAGAGATAGAGAATTTTACAAAATGTAAAATGAATCATTTTGATTACATTAAATTAAAAAGGTTTTGTACCAACAAAACCAATGCAACCAAAATTAGAAAGGAAGCAACAAATTGGGAAAAAACTTTTATAACAAAAACCTCTGACAAAATTCTAATTTCTCAAATTCATAAGGAGTTAAAGCAATTGTACAAAAAATCAAGCCATTCCCCAATTGATAAATGGGCAAGGAACAAGAATAGGCAGTTTTCAGATAAAGAAATCAAAACTATCAATAAGCATATGAAAAAGTGTTTTAAATCTCTTATAATTAGAGAAGTACAAATCAAAACAACTCTGAGGTACCACCTCACACCTAGCAGATTGGCTAATATGACAGCAAAGGAAAGTAATAAATGTTGGAGGGGATGTGGCAAAATTGGTACATTAATGCATTGCTGGTAGAGTTGTAAATTGATCCTACCATTCTGTAAAGCAATTTGGAATGATGCTGAAAGGGCTTTAAAAGACTTTTGATCCAGCCATAACACTGCTGGGTTTATACTCCAAAGAGATCATAAGGGAAAAAAAAACTTGTACAAAAATATTCATAGCCACGCTCTATGTGGTAGCAAAAATATTGGAAAATAAAGGGATGCCCTTTGATTGGGGAATGTCTGAACAAATTGTGATGGTGATGGAATACTATTGTGCTGAAAGGAATAATGAACTGGAGGAATTCCACGTGAACTGTAATGACCTCCAGGAACTGATGCAGAGTAAAAGGAGCAGAACCAGAACATTGTACATAGAGACTGATACACTTTAGAATGTAATGGACTTCTGTACTAGCAGCAATGCAAAGATCCAAGACATTTCTAAGGGACTTATGAGAAAGAAAACTAGCCACATTCAGAGGAAGAACTGTGGGAGAAGAAACACAGAAGAAAACCAGCTCCTTGATCACATGATTCAATGGGGCTATGAGTGGGGATGTAGACTCTAAATAATCACCCTAGTGCAATTGTTAATAATATGGAAATTTGTCTGGATCAATGACATATGTAATGGAATTGCTTGTTGGCTATGGGAGGGGGATGAGAGGAGAGGAGGGAAAGAACACAAATCATGTTACCATGGAAAAATATTCTAAATTACTGAATAAATAAACTAAAAAAAAAATACCTTCCTTGAAGGTAGAGACTTTTTTTCTTTATACTTGTATTTTCATCAGTTATGCCCAGCACATAGTAAGAACTTAATAAAGTTTACTGATAAGGAAATGGAAAAAAAAATTAGAACACTGGTCCAAATTCTGTGTTGTATAAAAAAGTTTATTCAGTTGTAGGAATTGGAAGAAAACTTTATTGCATTGTTTGAATCTTGGTTTGCATAACTGGGAAATTGGAGCACCTGTATCTGCTGTTTAGAGACCTTTAACCAAGGACTTGGTTTTATGTTTGTCAGAAACAGTTAGATCCTAAGACTGATAAAAGGAGTTTTCTCATAATTGTACATTTCAAGCAACCTATATATTTTATCCAAAAACTGGTCCCATAGTGGTCAAATAATTATTGTCCCCATGTTCCTTTGATCATATATAGGTACTTAGGAGTGGGACACCTCTTTTACTGAATTCAGGGAATTGTACCTGTTCAGTCTCCCCTTCCCAACTTGGAAAGTCCCTGATCTTTCAGCCAATTAGAAATTATATTCTCTAATATTGTAATGTTTTCTTTTAATAAATTGGTCTTATTTTATTGTTTAAAAGAAAAAAGAAACAGAATGAACTCCATATAAAGTGACACTTTTTTTGAGATTGCCAGGGAACTTGCTTTGTTTGACTATACAAATTTGTCACATGTGAGTTTTGTTTTCCTTTCTTTCTCAGTGGATAGTGGGAGGAGGTATTAGGGAAAGAGAAAGAAAAGGTAGCATTCGTCCAAATAAAATAATATTTCATTTTTTTAAAAGACAATAGTCATAAGAACCTCAATTTTATTACCTATCCTCTAAATACCAAGTAAAATAACAGCTTTTACTTTTTTAAAAAGCTTTACTAACATTTAATATACAAAGTGAAATGGGTGTCCTCTATTGCTTCTTTTTTTTTTTAATTTTTTAACATTTATTAATAATCATTTTTAACATGATTACATGTTTCATGCTCCTATTCCTCTATTGCTTCTTGTGTCATCTATTACTTTGGCATGCCTTCCTTCTTGTGCTGCTATGAAAACTATGAGAAAGGTAGTATAAAGCATTCCAATTCTTTAGTTACTTTCATTAGGTTCTGGTATGCTCAAAAAGTTGGGACAGGTTTGGG
Organism: Gracilinanus agilis; assembly: GCF_016433145.1. Taxonomy (NCBI): domain Eukaryota; kingdom Metazoa; phylum Chordata; class Mammalia; order Didelphimorphia; family Didelphidae; genus Gracilinanus; species Gracilinanus agilis. The sequence goes on along the minus strand of NW_025380541.1, from coordinate 1,572 downwards.
CTGTAAGAAGCTTTTTGGCAGCCAGCCACTGATTCCATTCAGTTCATTCTATTACCTCTTGGTCTTCCCCTTTCCCCGGTAAAGTAGAGCATGAGAGGAGATGGACTCTGTCCTTAGTCATCCCTAACCTGGCTTTGCCTTACCTCTCTCTTCTCATTCAAATGCCTACCAACACATCCCTAGTACAATCTCACAGGGGAAGGGATGCTGGGTTTGTAGGGCTGTCTTGGACATGGCTAGGGTAGCTGACTTTGGGCTAAATTGAGATGTCCTATGTATAAGCGATGGGAAGAACAATCCAAAAATTTAGTTGTCAGCTCTATTCAAGGCACTGTCCCTAGAGAAGTTAGACCTTATCCTTTATGGAAGACCCAGAAACAGACTGTCCCTGGTACAAACATCTTTGTGTTCCTGAAATGGGTAATTTGAAGTCTCAGGCTACCAGATACATTTCACAGGTTAGACATGTCATCCATGACTCAATAAGCGGAGGACGCAAGTGACAAAATGAGGAGAGACAAAGTAATGCCAAATAAAGAACCTGAGTGAGGTTCACAGGTTACAACAGAGCCCAACGTGGTTTAACCCCTTTGCTCCATAGAGAAGACAAACTCTGGGAAGGAAAGCACAGTCTGTGGGGTTTATGTTGTTGCATAATGGAATTACAATACAAATATTTGTTGTCAACAGGAGGTCTCTGAACAACTCACCACCCAGGAAGTCAAAATAAACTAGACAAACTTTTCTTAATCCAATAAGTCAAAGGTCCTATCTGTAGAGCATTACTTCACTAGGAAAAATCAAGATGAAGAGGGATTCCAGTGAGGAAGGTTCATTAAGCCATCCATGATTACTTTCTTTGAGATTCTTTCAACCTCTTCTATTTTTCCCCTGAATATTTACAGGCAAGGACTATTTTGACAATGACCTCTTTAAACAAAAAAGAAAAATCAGCCCAAGCTAGGTTTGTCTCCCTGCTGCTTCCTGATCTGAAAGTTGTATTCTGAAATATGGTGACATGGATCTCTGGAAACTAAATCTCTACTTCTACAATAATAGCAGAGTGGAGGTCATGATTTTAAGAGCCATCTTTAGATCTCTTTCATGATTTTAGTTTAAAAGCTATTCCTCAAGTACGATAGTTTCTTTTCAGTTTTGCTTCAGTCACGTCTGATTGTTCATGACCCCATTTGGAGTTTTCATTGCTAAGATCCTAGAATAGTTTGCCATTTTCTTCTCCAGAGAATTTGACATATGAGGAAACTGAGGCAAACAAGATTAAGTGATTTGACCAGGGTGACATAGCTAGTAACTTTTTGGATTTGAACCTAGGCTTTCCTGGCTACAGATTCAGTACTCTATCCATTGCACCACCCTGCTTCCCCTCTTCTTGTACCACCTTCACATCAAAAACATATTATTCTGTCTACATATTTTGGGGTTGAGAAAAAGGATGATATAAAGGCCAATAGACAGGCTTGGAGTTAGGAAGACCTAATTTCAAATACTCCTTATACATAGTTATACACACACACACACACACACACACACACACATATATATATATATATA
>NW_025380540.1:0-4332 GCF_016433145.1 Gracilinanus agilis | reverse complement strand
AGAGAGAGAGAGAAGAGAGAGAGAAGAGAGAGAGGCAGAGACAGAGAGAGAGATTGACAGAGAGAGACAGGGAGAGATTGACAGAGAGAGAGATTGACAGAGAGAGAGAGAGAGATTGATAGAGAGACAGAGAGAGAGAGAGACAGACAGACACACACATACACACACACACACACACAGAGAGAGAGAGAGTGTGTAGGGGAGAAAGGAGGAAGGGAGGTTTGATTGGGAGATCTTATTCAGAACTTGAAAAGATCGATGCCTCATACCTACACCCATGCAAGCCAGACAGTATTCATGAGTTGCTATGACTAGAAAAAAATAATAATCTGAGAGTCTTTCTGACCTATTCTGGGCTAATCCTTAGGCAACAGACAAACGTGCCCATCACTAGGCTCCTAGCCAAAGCCTTCTCAGCTTGGCAGGAATTACCAGGATTTCATTCTTCCCATTCAGCCTGGGAAATAAGACTTAATGGTCATAGTATTCTGAGCCAGAAAGTACTTTTGCCATTTAGCCTAACTTTGTCATTTTACAAGTGAGGAAATTGAAGCCCAAAGTAAGGGAAATGACTTATTCAGGGTGGTACAGGTAGGAGATAGTGGGTTTGAGTTTCTAATCCACATTCTTAAACCACAAACTCATTTTCCCCTCAATTATTCCATGCAAAAAATATCCACTTATCACCAGACTGGATCTTGCAACTTGTGACCCCACATTTCTTTTTAATGATGTTATGAAGTTGGAAATTCCTTTTCCCAGTGGAGGGACCTCCCTCTCCTGGTTCACATGTGAACCCCTTCATGCTTTCTTTTTCTATTTTCTCCTCATTCATAGATGTTGTTTAATCATTTCAGTTATAATCCCTTTAGGGATTTTCTTGGCAAAGATACTGGAGTCATTTCCTTCTTCAGTTCATTTTTCAGATGTGGAAACTGAGGCAAACATGATTAAGCCAGAGTTGCCCAGCCAATGAGTGTCTGATGTCAGATTTGAACTCAGGGAGATGAGTCTTGCTGTCTTCATACCAGGGACTCTATGTCCTAGGTCTAGGATAACACCTAGCTGACTATGCCTAGCTATTAGATGGTAATTCCATTGGTGTAAGAAATTTGCTGAAGAGAAAACTCTGGTCACCAAAGCAAGATGGCATTTTGTCTGTAACCTATACTTTTAAACAGTTACCTGAGGTAGCGAGAAGTTAGGTGACTTGTGTAGGATCACGCAGCCAGTATATTTCAGAAGCAAGACTTGAACCTGAGGGAAATGAGGGGATCAGAACAAGAAATGAAGGTAGGAATTGAGTGAATAGCATTGACTCCATCTCGTGACTCAATTCTGGAGCTAGCTCAGTTCCCTTTCTATTCAATTATGGGACTGGTCCAGCTTCTGTCTTGAGAGCAGACTTTATCCAATTGTGGGACTTGGGGAAAAAACCTTATTGTATTGTTTGAACGTGTTTGGGAAGCTGATCCACCCCCGTCTGCTGTTTAGAGACCCTTAACTAAGAACCTAGATTATGCTGACCAGGAATGAGGACTGATGCAAGGAATTTTCTCAAAATTATGCATTTCAAGCAATCCATATTTCTTATCTGAAAAGTGGTCCCTTATTGATTAATCAGTTATTTTTTTCCACATTCCCTTGATTATTTGCATATACTTGGGGAGGAGTGGGACATTTCCCCCCCACTGAAGTCAGAGAATTGCACCTATTGGCTCTCTCTCTTCCCAACTTGGAACATATTTAATCTTTCCTCCAATTAGAAATTAGATGACCTAATTTTGTATTCCAGTAAATTGTTTTGTTTTAATTAGTTGGTCTTATGGGATGTTTTTTAGTGTATAAAAGTCTGTCTTCCCTTGTATTTGGGGTCTAGCCCTCAGCTAAGGAAGGAGCCTTTGTTAGAAAATTGCCATGAGTTGTTTAATGTGCTCCAAAACTTGAACCTTTATTTTTTTCAGTCATTTCATCTTTCACCTGCCACAAACCCAAATCTTTCCAATTCTAAGATCATCTCTCTATCCATTACAACATACTTCTTCTCCTCGTCTATTGCTTTCCACGGGACCTCTAGAAGAGAGCCCACCTTATCCAAGTGGAAACCTTGCCATTATTCATTGCATGTCTTAGGGATATACATTTTTCTACTCTGTCTGGCCATCATTTTCCTTCTTTATTACATGAAGTTCACCTCTTTTTATAGTTTTTAAATACTGAATTCAATAAGAGTGAGATCCCAGTCTTTCAAGACTACATCACATTCCCAATAGAATCCAAGTGGGGACTTGATGATAAAGTGTGATCCTACCTGTCTTCCATATTATGCTTTACACCATTTCTCAAGCAAGAGCCTTTCCTGACAGCACACATCAGACTACCTATGCCTGCTGTGTGCCTTTCCTTTGGCTTATGGAGTGATGGTTATTTTGATTGGTGTTCTGTCTTTCAGAACTCTATAATACTCCTGGGAAACCATTGCTTTTAAAGAGACAGATTTTTGTGATAACAAATAGTTCAGCAAAATTGAAATCATCCAGCAGTTTCCCTAACATGATCCAGTTTAACTTGAATAACCTGGTTCGATGCAGTGGTTCTCAGAGGGTGGTGCAGGTACCCTCGAGAGGTCAAAAATATTTTCACAATAATAGTAAGATATTTAAATTTCTAATATGGTAAATATCAATAGATAGAACCTACACAAAGAAAAGCTCTTTGAGGAAGTCCTTAATAAAATTTAAGAGTATTTATGGGATCCTGAAACCAAAAATGTTTGAGAAACACTGTTATTGTGGAGAGGGCATTAGACCTAGGACCAAGGAGACCTAGATTCAAATCTCATCTCAAATACTTGTTAGCTATATGACCTTGGGCAAGTTATTTAATCTGTTTGGGACTCAGTTACCTCAACTGTAAAATGAAAGCAGTGGACCTAATGGTCTCTTGGTTTCCTTCTAATGCTAAATCTATAATTTACATCACTGTCCATCTCCTATACTTGACCACAATATGCATATTGATAGACTAACCCAATAGACTCTATGTCCAGTCAGACAGCTAGGCAGTTTAGTTGATAGAGTTCTGGGTCTAGAGTCAGGAAGACCTGAGTTTAAATCCAGCCTCAGATATTTCTTAGCTGTGTGACTTTGGGCAAGTCACTAAATTACTCATTGTCTGACAAAAAGGATTTGCCAGAGAAGGAAATGGCAAACCATTTCAGTATCCTTGCCAAGAAAACCACATGAATAGAACTGGTCAACAGGAAGAGTTGGGGCAGCTGGGTAGCTCAGTGAGGTCCTAGGTTCAAATTCGGCCTCAGACACTTACACTTCCCAGCTGTGTGACCCTGGGCAAGTCACTTGACCCCCATTGCCCACTCTTCCACCAAGGACCCAATACACAAAATTTAAAGGTTAAAAAACAAACAACAAAAAAAAAACCAGGAAGAGTTGAACACACATGAATGACTGAACAATAAAATTTTTGACAAAGTTTAAATGGTATATATTTTTCATCCACCATATTCCAATGGGGATAATTAGATCCAACTCACTAAAACTGCTGTAGACTTCTCACCTTTGGTTCTGTAGTGTTCCAGGACTCATTACAATGAAAACAATGTCAGTTGTGAACAATATTATTTCACCATCCTTGACCTTATTGAGAACTCTTTTTATGGAATCCACATGGACATTCTCCATGATGCTGGTGAATGCGTCAAGTGGGCACATACCTCCCAGTTTCACACCATGCTTGATGCCAAAACGGAGCAGAAAGTTTAAATAAAGTTATCTCTGCACAGGCATCTGCCATAATCTTGGTTATTTCATGTGTATTTATGGGAGACTTTTCATCAGATAAAAGCCTTCAAAGCAACATTGTAGTCTACCTTGCCAAATGCTTTAAGAAAAAATCAATAAATATTGGACAAAGCAGGATCTCGTAGTTCCCTGACCTCTGTTACCCATGAAGACCTTACGGCAAATGGAAAGTACTGAAATTATAGTTGTCTGCAAGAAGTCAAGAATTAGAAGATCAAAATTGTGCCACCTCTCTCCAAGAGTCAGCATCTTGGGGTGGAGGCAAGTCTTGCCTAAGTTGACTGAAAAACCATCTTCTTCAAGAAACTGATGAGATTTAAGATCTTAAAATGTGTAGAAGTGTAAGGAACTGTCTTGAATGAGAATGTCTTCAAGCTCAAAGAAGGGAGACTTTAAAAAGTAAGGATTCTTATATAATTTAAATATATCCATATCAATAATATGCACACATACATATGTATACATACATACATATATATTATATGAGTGTGTGTGTGAGTGTGTGTGTGTA
>NW_025380539.1:0-1027 GCF_016433145.1 Gracilinanus agilis | reverse complement strand
TGTTTCCCTTGATTTATCCCCTCTGACTTTCTCAGAAGGGTTAGATAAGAGTTTTATGTCCCAATGGATAGTATAGCTACTCTTCCCTCTCCGGGTTGATTACATTGAGAGTAAGGTTTGACTATTATCTCTTAATACTCTCTTCCTCTCCTACTTTTAATAATATTTGTCCCCTCTCCTTCCCATACCCTCTTTGTGTGTAATAGAATATCCTATTTTTCTTATTCACTCAAGTTTCTGTTGGTGTCCCCTGCTATTCACCCCTTCTTTCCCTTCCTCCATGTCATCTTAGATTATTTAGTGTTCCACCCTCACCCTGTGAATTATTCTTCTGATTACTATAATAGTGGATACTATAATAGTGAATAGAGTTCACTACAGAGAATTATACATAACATTTCTCTACATAGGAATACATATAATTAGATGTTACTGAGGCCCTTAGAAAGGCAAATTTAAAAATTATAAGTTTTCTTTCTTTCCCCTCTGTATCTTATTTACCTTTTCAGGTTTCTCTCGATTTTTGTGGTTGGATATCAAACTTTCCATTTAGCCCTGGTCTTTTCTGTGCAAATACCTGGAATTCTTCAATTTTGTTGAATGCCCATACTTTCCCCTGGAAATATATAGTCAATTTTGATGGGTAGTTGATCCATGGTTGCAGGCCCAGCTCTCTTGCCTTTTTGAATATCGTATTCCAAGCCTTGAGATCTTTTAGCGTGGAGGCTGCCAGATCCTGTGTGATTCTGATTGGTGTTTCTTGATATTTGAATTGTCTCTGGCTTCTTGTAACATTTTTTTCTTTTGCTTGAAAGCTTTTGAATTTGGCAATAATATTTCTAACTGTTTTCTTCTCTGGATTGAATGTAGTGGGTGTTCTATGAATCCTTTAGATGTCTATATTGCCTTCTTGTTGTAGGACTTCAGGGCAATTTTGCTGAATAATTTCTTTTAGTACGGAGTCCAGATTTCTATTAATTTCTGGTTTTTCTGGAAGACCAATTATTCTCAAATTGTCTCTTCTAGA
>NW_025380538.1:0-9199 GCF_016433145.1 Gracilinanus agilis | reverse complement strand
GGGTGGAAGGAGGAAGGAAAGAAGGAAAGATGAAAGAAAGGGAAGGAGGAAGGGAGAGAGGAAGGAAGGAAGGAAAGGGAGAGAGGGAAAGAGAGGGAGGAAGATAGGAAGTATGGAAGGAGGAAGGAAAGAAGAAAAGATGAAAGAAAGGGAAGGAGAAAGGGAGAGAGGGAGGAGGGAAGGAAGGAAGGAAAGAAAGGATGGAAAGAAAGAAGGAAAGAAAGAAGGAAAGGAGAGAGAAAAAAGCATTTACTAAGTGCCTATGATGTATTAGGCATTGTTAAGTATTTTACAATTATTATCTCATTTGATCCTCAAACAAAACAACCTTGGGAGGCAGGTGCTATTGTTAATCATATTTTATATGTGAGATAAATGGTTTGTCAAAAGTTACAAAGGAAGAATGTGAATTCAAGTCTTCTTGATCCCTGGCCTGGTATTTTGTCTACTCAGGTTTCCCACCTTGATTCCTGTTTAAAGGAGGATTACTGGAGAAAGAAGTAGGAATCATATTGTTACTGGAGTTTGCTATAGACCATTAGGTCAGAAAGAGGAAATAGATGAGAAGTTTGGGAAACAGACCACAAGCTCTTGACATAGAGACATGACATGATAATGGGACAGGGGTGGGGGATTGGTAAGTGATTTTAATTATCCAGGCAACTCTGGTTTTTCCTCTCTGCCAAAAGCAGAGCAACTCGTAGTTCAAAATCTTGCCTTAATGAGAATTTTGTCTTTCAAAAAGTGGAGGAAACAACACAAGGGACTTCTATTCTGGAACTAATTCTTGCCAACCAGAAAAAACTAGTTATTTGGGTAAAAATAAAGGAAACCTTTGGGATTGGTGGCCATGCCATCTTATAATTTGTGATAGAAAGAGGGAGCAGAGAAGTCACAGGCTGACAGGACCTTAGATTTTTTTAAGAACAGATTTTAAAGGATTTAGAGAACGAATAAATTGGATCCTAGGGAATACATTTCTGTAGGAGAGGCTGGCTTTTGGTGGATGAGAAGTTATGAAGAATAAAAGTCTGAAGGCACAGAGAAAATTCCTTCCTACTTGTTTGAGGAGACCACGTAGATGCACAGGAAATTCATCAGCCACCTTAGATTTTAAAAATATGTATACAGAAGAAGGAAACCAAATGGAAGTAAACAGGGAATGACTGTAAAAGTGTGACATAATTCTCTAAGAATAAAGTCCGGAGAGCTATAGCTCAGAATGAGTTGAGACCAGTGAAGAAAATGAACAAAAAAGTTAAAATGTAAAAAAAAAAATTATTTTGCTTAAAAAGCTATCTGGGTAAAAGAAGAGGATCATGGAAAGAACAGGACCCTTTATTGGAGTGCCTAGGATGATGATTACAGACATGTCATGGAAGCCACATTCTGAAAAGGTCATGGATAAATTGGGGAGCCTACAGAGGAAGGCCCAATCAAAGGCCTCAGACTTGGTGGAAGGAGCTGAGGATGTTTATCTAGAGAAGATTGGGGCAGGTGGAGCATGCCATCTGCCTTCAAATACATGAAAGACTGTCACGTGAAAGAGATTAGACTTGTTCTTGGCCCCAGAAGGCAGAACCAGGAGCAATGTGTGTAAGCTGCAAAGAGACAAATTCAAGTTTTATTTAAAGAAAAACTTCCCAATAGAAAGACCCAATTAGAGATGGAATGGGTTGCCCCAAGAGACATTGGACTCTTAAAGCAAAGATTAGATGACCACTTGTTGGCTACCATCACCAAGCATATATTAAGCAAAATAATTTTTTTTTACATTTTAACATTATGCAGAGCACATTATCAGATCTGGGAATGAAGAGAAAAAGGAAGTAATCCTTGCATTCAGGGAGATTACATTCTATAAATAAATTGACATATAAATGAATATAAGGGGGCAGCTAGGTGACTCAGTGGATGGAGAGCCAGGCCTAAAAATGGGAGGTCTTGGGTTCAAATCTGACCTCAGACATTTCCTAGCTGTGTGACCCTGGGCAAGTCACTTCACCCCCATTGCCAATCCTTACCACTCTTCTGCCTTAGAACCGATACATAGTATTGATTCTAAGATGGAAGGTGAGGGTTAAAAAAATAAATGAATAGAAGATAGAGATGAAGTAAATAGAAGGCAGTTTTTAGATCATAGGATTACAAAATCACAGAGCTAGAAGGAACCTTGGAAGGCATCTCCTGCCTGTACCTGAACAAGGATCCCTTCTGTTAAGAAGCCTAAGGCAAGGGTTTAAAAAGAAAAGAACCTATTGTTAGAGAGGGGAAAAAAGGAAAAAAAGAACTTGTTATTAAAACCTATTATTAAAAAAGAGTCTTATCAAGAAATTTCCAATCAAGACTGGGTAACCTGTGAGTGGGGTGGTGGTGGTAAGGTGGGCAAACCTTCTCCAATTTACACAGGTGCAGGAATGACTTTACCCAGGAACCCCAAGATTCCTTAAATAGCCAGGCTACAAACATATGACATATGCATGGAAGTGTGACACCAAATTGAACAGGATAGTCAACAAACATTTGCTAAACACTGTGTGCCATGTATTGTGCCAAATACTTGGGATACAAATATAAGCAAAAAAAAAGACAGTTCTTGCCTTCAAGGAGCCCTTATTCTAATGGAGAAAGAAAATATAAAAAGGAGATGAATATTGCAGGGAAAGAGATGAAATTACTTTGGCCTGGGAGTTCTCCTTAAATGGAGGTTCTGGGAGGAACCAGTTCAGTCTGAAGAAGGGGCTTCAAGATGCCGGTACTTCTGGGGTGCCAATTCCAGGGCTAGAATGATCTTCCAGAATGATGAGGTTTCTGAAGTGTAGCCTTGTGAGAAAGAAAGGCATGGCTGTCCTCAGGGTCCTCCTTAAGTGGAGGCTTTGAGAGGATCCATCCAATCCGAGGGAGAGGAGGAAGCCAGACAGCGTGACAGAAGATACTTTGATTGAGAGAGATCAGTTGGGTGAGGAGAGAATCAAGAAAACCTCTCTGTGGCAGGTGGCATCTGAGTGAACTTCTTGAAGGAGACGAGGAGGGAATATTTCAGGCTTGGGGGTGGTGGGGTGGGCAGCCTGCTATAATTCATGGAGGTGGGAGTGTAGTGTGATTCTGTGAGTCAACTGTCCTTTTCCTTTTAAAGCCATATAGTAGGTTGGAATTCAGTGCCCAGACTAACCAAAAGAGAGATTTTTGAAGGACTGAAGCAAATGGTTTATTAAACTCTGATCTTACTACTTCCCCACAATAGCAGAGCCCCTAAAACCCCAGTTAAAAAAATCCCTTCTGCTATGATTATTGTGATCCTGGGGAAAATATCTGTTTTTTATGCCCTAATCTTGCTCTGTCCATTAAACTGTCCTTGCTTTAGCTGTGTCCCTTACTTCTCTTATTTTTGCCCTATTTCTTCTCTAATCTCTTCTTCTCCACATCTGAATCTTCTAGAAGCTTCAACATTTGAAAATTCGAATTTCCTAGCTGGTAATTGTCTTCCTGCTGATGACTTCATGGGTGGGAAACCAGTCAGAGACAATTGAATGGAACTCCACTTTTCCCTAGAACAATCTGAGCTTCATGGAAGCCAAGGAGGGAGAGGAATCTAGGAGTCCCAATGACAGATTGGTATAAAGATGTACCCAAACCTGGGAACAGCTTTCGTCTGATTGAATCACAAAATTTAAAAGTTGGAAGGAACCTTAGAGATCACTCATCAATCTATGTCCAAAAGGAATCTCTATGAGGGCAATCCTACCAACTGGCCATCTGACCTCTCTTTGAAGACCCCCAAGAAAGGAACCCACTGCCCTCATAGGACAGCTCTCAGTTATAGGAAGTATTTCTTATATCAAGTCTCAGGCCTTTTAGTTCATATATGATCTACTGAGAGAAAATGCTGTAAGGAGAGAAGTCTTGGGGCTTTCTTCCCTTTGAAGATATATGGCCCCAAGAAATGTTTGCTCCTCAGGTTGGTTCTTTTATAGTTAAAGGGATGATCTGGTGAATTTCCAAAGGTAAGAAGAAATCAAGAATCCAAATCAGAATCCAGACTGAGTTCTGCATAATATTAACACTCTTGAGAAGGGATTGACTTTTAAGAGTGACCCTGTTGACTCAGATCAATGAAAGATGACCAGGACTTACCCAGCTGTCCTGTCACATCTGTATATGATCTTGGTGGAATCATTGCTTTGAAGGAACTGAGTTATGTTGAGCCTAATCATCTCACATCCCCCCTTTCTCCACCAAGGTGATATAGCAGAGAGAATCCCCTGAGATATTGGGAGAAATGTTTCTGTGCTATGTCTTCAAAGTAAATATTCCTTAGTAAAAGCTAATTGATATGAATGGTTAAATGGAATTGATCCATCAGTCACTGGTACCCAGGATAGGGGGGAATTCAGCCAGTGGGGGTTTGAACCAATGACATTCATGAAGAGAGAACTCTGAACCCCTTTAAATATCTTAGAACTCTAAGGGGGGCAGTTTAACAGCCTGATTCAGGGATAGGGGGTCAGAGCAGACAGTACATGTTGGACATTTTTGTGTGTGTGTGTGTGTGTGTAATTTCTACCTGTTGGTCTTGGTTCAGCCTTCTGGAGTCAAACAGCAAAAAGTTAATTCATTCTCTATATGACAACCCTTCAAATAGTCAAACTCATATCCCAGCTGTGTGACCCTGGGCAAGTCATTTAACCCCCATTGTCTAGCCAGTACCACTCTTCTGTCTTGGAATCAATACATCGTATTGATTCTAAGGTGGAAGGTAAGGCTTTAAAAAAAACCCAAATAGTCAAAGGCAGCTCTTATATTCCCCTTGAATTTTCTCTTCTCTAGGCTACAATACCTAGTTCCTCCAAATGATGCTTATATGACAGATTCAAGACTTTTTTCCTTCTTAAATGCCCTCTTCTGGGCACTTTCCAGATTGTCAACGTCCTTCTTCAACTATGGTGTCTAGACTTGAATATAGTACTCCAGATGAGGTCTGGTATAGACAAAGAACAGTGGTACACTCTCCTATTCATAGAAACTCTGCTTCTCTAAATGCAGTCCAATGTTAGCTTTAGATTAGATTTAGATTAGCTTTCTGATGATTCACATTGAGCTTGCAGTCCACTCAGACTTCCGGATCTTTTTTAGAACAAAGGATGCTTTATGACACTCATACTCATTTAGCAGATTTAAAAAAATACCCAAGTATAAGACTTTAGCTTTGCCCCTGCTAACTTAAGCATATTATATTCAGCCCATGCTCTAGCTCAGGATGTTCCTTTTGGAATTGGATTCTCTCATCCACTTTGTTACCAATCCCTCCCAGCTTTGAGTCATCGGTAAATTGGTTGAGTGTGCATTTATGCCTTTCTCCAAGTCACTGATAAAAATGTGACATAGCCTAGGGTCAAGCACTCCACTAGAGACTTCCTGCCATTTTGAAATGAAAGCATTGTGGATTCCTGCCCCTAACCGTGGCCTTCACCACTGTCTTCTTGGGGATATCCCTGGTTGTGTTCCTTTTCTGATGTTCAATATTCTACTTTGGATGTGTTAGTCCTAGTCTAGGTTTAAGTCATTGGATTCCCTTCATGGGTGTGCTGAAGCCCCCTCAAACAGGCTAGTAGGGTAGTGAGGGCTGATTGCTAATGGATGTTAGTGGTTAAATGGAACTGGTTCATGTGTCATGGGCACCTAGAGATGGAAGGAACATCGCCAGTGGGGGCTCAAGCATCTACATCTTGGAAATAGGCAAATGCTGCAAATCAGGGCTTGATTTCTTGTTTTATTGATTGTTTAGACTTAAGAAAATGATGGCAAAGGTGTTAGTAATGAAGATGAGATTTAAAAGAGTTGGGCATTTTTTCCTATGGAAAGCTGGTTGTAAAACATTTACTATCATATCTCTGGTCACTGTTTTGAAGGTTAGTTGATGCTTCAGTTAATAACTATGGGGAATAAGCAGGCTGACCTAGGCTCTTAGGATAATAGAATTAGAACTAGAAGGGATTATAGAGATAAACTCTTCATTTTTACAGAGGAGGAAACTAAGTCTCCAAGAAGTTTTAACCAAGGTAATATAGCTATTAGGTCGAGGAGCCAAGATTCTAACCCAAGCCATCTGACTCTAATTCCAGAGCTCATTCCATTTTACTTAACAGAGACATACATCCAAGAAAATGAACAGAATCAAGAAAATTGTCAGATATTTAAAGCAAAGGGAAAAGTTAGAGCTGATGGAAGTTTTGAGCCTAGGTGCTATGGGGGAAGCTGGGAGAAGGGAGGAGGAAAGCTTGAGGTGAAGACAAAGGGGAAGTCTTTGAGATCCCATTCCTTAAATTCCTTTTTTTTAAGTCCTTAGCTTCTGTCATAGTATCATTTCTAAGATAGAAGGTCAGCAAGGGATAAACAATCGGGGTTAAGTGACCTGCCCAGGGCCACCCAGCTAGGAAGTATCTGAGGTCAGATTTGAACCCAGGGACTTCTGATCCCTATCCACTGAGCCACCTAGATGTCCCCCTTTCCCCCTATTGTTAGAGTAAGAGTACAGAAGAAGTCTCAGCTCACACACACACACACACACACACACACACACACACACACACACCTACACATACCTCTCATATTACTTGAGATCAGATATTTAGAGCTAGAAAGGACTTAGAAATCCTTTATTACAAATCCCTCATTTTACAAAGGAAGCAATTAGAGAAGGGAAAGGACTTTAAGTTCACAGGGTAAATGGTAGAACCAGGACCCGAACCTTTATCTCCTGACTCCCAAGCCAGTTTTTATTCAAGAGCCCATTTGGGGCCAGGAGGGAAGGCAAGCTGAAATCTCTTATTGGGCTCATTTCTCCCTCCTTCTGTTGCTGTCAATCTTTCAGAAAGGGGGTAATGGGTGAGTCACTAGAAAGAGGCGAGTTTGAATTCTGATTCAGACACTATTTGTGTGACTCTGGGCAAGTTTGTTGACCTGAAAGGACCTGAGTTTCCTCACCTCTAAGATGAAGGGATTGGAGGGGCAGCTGGGTAGCTCAGTGGATTGAGAGCCAGGCCTAGAGATGGGAGGTCCTAGGTTCAAACCCGGCCTCAGCCACTTCCCAGCTGTGTGACCCTGGGCAAGTCACTTGACCCCCATTGCCCACCCTTACCACTCTTCCACCTAGGAGCCAATACACAGAAGTCAAGGGTTTAAAAAAATTAAAAAAATAAAATGAGGGGATTGGAACAGGTGATTTCCTTATGGTCCCAGTCTAAATCTATGAGTTTATATTCCATTGATCTAGTCCAATCCCCTCATTTTATAGGTAAGGGAATTGAGCCCAAGAGAGGTTAAGTGATTTGTGCAAAATCAGATTGGGGGGAAGTTAACAGGTATAGAAGGTTTGAAAAGTTGCAAAACACTCTAAAATATGATCTCATTTGATTGCAACAACCATCTATAGAAACAGGAGTTACTAGAGATTTTTGGAGATGAGGAAACAAGAGAAATAGAAGTTAAGTGATTTGCCCAGAGTCACACAATTAGAATGCTTCTGAGGCTAGATTTGAACTCAGGTCTTCATGACTCCATAGCTGGTGTCCACTATGACTCCTAGCTGTTGTAAATAGAAGAATGAAGATTCAGATTTGGGTTTGAATTGCTTTACAGAAGCTTCTAGAGGTAAAGGGACTTACTCAAGTAAGTCCTTATTAAACATCTTCCTAGGCCAAGGACTGCTGGGTGGTGGTGTAGTTGTTTAGTTGTTTCAGTCGGTATCTGAATCTTTATGACCTATTTGAGGTTTTCTTGGTAAAGATACTAGAGTGATTTGCCATTTATTTCTCCAGCTCATTTTATAGATGAAAAAACTGAGGCAAACAAGATTTAGTGACTTGTCCAGGATCACATAGCTAGTTAGTGTCTAAGGCCAAATTTGAACTCAGATCTTCCTGACTCTATCTAGGCTTGGTGCTCTATCCACTGATCCACTTAGTTATCCCACTTCTAGTTCATTCTTTGTTTGTTTCTTCCTTCCTCCCTTCCTCCTTTCCTTTCTTTCTCTCTTCCTTTCTTTCCTTCTTTCTCTCTTTCTTTTTTTTTCTTCCCCCCTCTCTCTCCTCTTTCTCCCTTCCTCTCTTCATCTCCTTCTCTCCCTCTGTCTCTCTGTCTCTCATTCTTTCTTTCTTTTTCCTCTCAAAAGATCAGTAAGAGCTAGACAATGGAGGTTAAGGACTTGCCCAGGGTCCCACAGCTAGGAAGTGTCAGAGGTAAGATTTGAACTCAGATCTTTCTGACTCCAGGCTCAGTGCTCTATCCATTGAACTACCTAGTTGCCCCTAGATAGTAAGTAGTAAAGTAGAAATTCAAATTCAAGTTCTATGACTCTAAGTTCAATGCTCTTTCTATAGTATGACTTTGGATCTCTTTATTGTTATCAATATCCTGTGAGCAGGAGAGTTTCAGAGGGGCAGGAGAGCTTTCTAAATTTCTAGAGGTTCATTTGGAGTCTGCATCACCAAGGTTACAAACCTCTCTGTGGAGTGTTTTGATGATGTTTTTCTCAGAGACCTTTGTAAGTGTTTGATGGATGTCATGAAAAGAGCCATAGATGACAGAGAGTGGGGGATGTCAGGAATTCTGCATCCCTGTCCTGAATCTGTTACTACCTGGCTGTGTGGTCTTGGGCAAGTCAGCTTCACCTCCCACCCCCTATTGCCCTTAAAATGAGGGCCTTTTATTAGGTCATCTCTAAGGGTTATTTTCTTCAGTAATTGATGGTATAAATCTATCCTCCTTGTCAGTTAATGTAGAATATTAATACGAGGATAGATTTCATAATCAACGGGTAGGGCTGGGAGGGAATTTAGAGCACTGAATATTAGAGCTGGGAGGAAACTTAGAACACAGGATTTCAGAGCTGGGAAGGTCCTTAGGATCCAGAATATCAGAATTGAGAGAGACCTTGGAATATAGGATGTAAGTGGTAGATTAAGGTGGGAGAGATCTTAGATCACAAAATGTCAAAGATGGAAGACATCATATGAAATGGAACATCTGAAAGGTGGTAGTGGTAGAGAGGGGGTGTGAGTCTTAGAACACAGAATTTCAGAAAAGGAAACAAAGGATAGAATGTCAGAGCTAGGAGGGAATTTAGAATAGAGAATGTCAGCGCTGGAAAGGGTCTTAGAACAGAGAATGTCAGAGCTGGGAGAGATCTTAGAACAGAGAA
>NW_025380537.1:0-7702 GCF_016433145.1 Gracilinanus agilis | reverse complement strand
GATCTTAGAACACAGAATGTTAAGAGAAAAGAGAAGCCTTAGAACACAGAATGTTGGAGAAAAGAGGCATCTTAGAACACAGAATGTTGGAGAAAAGAGAGACCTTAGAGCACAGAATGTCAGAGATAAGAGGGATCTTAGAACACAAAGTCAGGGGTAGAAGGGACCTGATAAAGCACTTTGTCCAAAGCCTCCTTTCACAGACAAGGAACCTAAGACCCAGGAAGAGGAAATGAAGCCTTTCCTGATTCTCCCCCTTTGCCATTCTCTCCCCCCTCCTCCCAATTCCCCACTCCCCGTTTCTTGTAAATGATTCTGCCCGTCTATGGCGTCCCCCATTCCTTCCCCCCTCACCCCAGAATCTGTGAGCTCCGTGCAAATAGAGACGACTTCATTTTCATCTTTGCCTCTCCAGGCCCTCCAACAAGGCAGGGGCCTGGCAGACATTTAATCAATGTTTGCTGATTGACCAGCTGATAGTCAGGGACTTCAGGGAGGCACAGCTCCTTTACAGGCATTGTGAAGGAGGCCCAGCCTTGCCTGTCCAGGCAGACACCTTTCCTTCCATTTCCTCCTCCCCCCAGGCCCCAAGAGCCAAAACTTCATAAACTGCCCCCATTACTCTCAGTTCCCAATTGAAAAGGTCAGATGGAGCTCCTCCCACTCGTGCTGTATTTACTCTCCTGAGACTTCCCCTTTGGGCAGCACCGAGTCCTCCTCAAACAGCCACAGTGACGGTGACGATGCATCCAGGAGAAATGTGACCGTCATGAGATCCTCGGGATGGCAGCGCTGAATCTTGAAGTCGAGCCCCAAGAATCAGACGCCAGCCAGCTGCAGGGCCCTGAGCAAGTCCTTTCACCTTTCTGGGCCTCAGTTTCCTAATCCACACGTCTCTACGACTTCCCCTTCCAGCACGTTTTTCGTTTTTCTTTCTTTTCTTTTTTAATATTTTTTAAACCCTTAACTTCTGTGTATTGGCTCCTTGGTGGAAGAGTGGTAAGGGTGGGCCATGGGGGTCAAGTGACTTGCCCAGGGTCACACGGCTGGGAAGTGTCTGAGGCCGGATTTGAACACAGGACCTCCTGTCTCTAGGCCTGACTCTCCATCCACTGAGCTACCCAGCTGCCCCCAACACGTTTTTAACACTGAGGTTTTCATTTTGTTGTTCAATCATTTTTCAGTCCTATTTGACTCTCCACAACTTTCTCTGATGTTTTCTTGGCAGAGATACTGGCGTGGTTTGCCATTTCCTGCTCTTGTTCATTTGACAGATGAGGAAAAGGAGGGAAACGGAATTAAGTGACTTGTCCAAGATCGTACAACTAAGTGTCTGAGGCCAGATTTGAACTCAGGAAGATTTTTCCTGCCTACGGGCCTGGAGCTCTATTCACTGCACCCCTAGCTGGTCCTATGATTTAATATATCTTCTCTCTATTTTCCCTGCCTGAGATGCTGTATAGCATCGTGGATAGAGAGCCGACTTTGGAGGTGGAAAGAACTGAGTTCAAATCCTGCCACTGACCTATACCAGCTGGGTGACCTTGGGCAAGTTCCTACCCAAACCCTCCACAACCCAAGAAAACTCCCAAAGAGACTGTAAAGATTGCCTAATAAGTGGCCATCTGAACCAGCGGAGAGATTTCCCTCGCTGGAAGTTCCCAATCCCGGTGAAATCACAGATCCAGTCCAAAAACCAAATAAAAACTTGTTTTCCTTAGAGAAAGAATTGAAAGGCTGAGAAACAGCGCTGAGGTTAGTGACTTCCCAAAGCCTGAAAATGGGCACAGATTCCCCACGGCTCAGATAGTGCAGACTCCACTTACACCAGTGGATTTTTTTTTTTTAACCCTTAACTTCTGTGTATTGACTTATAGGTGGAAGATTGGTAAGGGTGGGCCATGGGGGTCAAGTGACTTGCCCAGGGTCACCCAGCTGGGAAGTATCTGAGGCCAGATTTGAACCCAGGACCTCCCATCTCTAGGCCTGACTCTCAATCCACTGAGCTACCCAGCTGCCCCACCAGTGGATTTTTGAGATGGAAGATCAACCCACTCAACTTACAAATTAGGAAACTAAAAACCAGAGAAGGGAAATGATCTCCCCCAACTGCCTATATGGGTATCCCCAATGCCGAGCCCACAGGAAGTCTAGACAGTCACGGGACTTTGGACTCCAAAGCCAGTCTTCTTTCCACCCCCCCACTGTGAATCTCAAGAGGGTAATGAGCCAACGGGCTTCAACCAAGCTCGCAAGACTGCCAAGTATAGTCCCAGGGAGGGACTGGCTGCTCCCCGAGCAGAAGCCGGCTTAACTGTGTTGGCCTCAGTTTCCTCAACGATAAAATGAGCTGGAGAAGGAAATGGCGAATCCCTCTCTAGGATCTCTGCTAAGAAATCCCCGAGTGGGGTCAAGAAGAGTCAGACATGACCGAAATGCCTAAACAACAAAAAATATGGTCCAGATGTGCGGTGAAAAGAGAAACAGAGTTTAGAATCAAAGGACTTGGGTTCCAATCCCAGTTCTGCTACTATGTGACATTAAGGCCTCAGTTTCCCCTTCTGTAAAACAAGGGGGTTGGACAAGATGATCCTTCTGGCTCTGAATTCTAGTGTCTTTAAAAAGCCTCTACCACCGGCCTCAGACACTTCCCAGTCGTGTGACCCTGGGCAAGTCACTTGACCCCCATGGCCCACCCTTACCACTCTCACCAAGGGGCCAATACACAGAAGTTAAGGGTTTAAAAATAATAATAATAAATTAAAAAGCCTCTACCACCTCGGGAATATTCTTAAGCATCAGGCATGTGTCCTATGCAGCCTTGAAAGTCAAGGCTGTTCTCCACACCAACTGAAGAGCTGTCGGGGCCATGGATGCTGCGGGTTACCTAAAAAGGCAGCCAGAGTGGGCAGCTGGGTAGCTCAGTGGATGAAGAGCCAGGCCTAGAGACAGGAGGTCCTGGGTTCAAATCTGACCTCAGACACTTTTCTAGCTGTGTGACACTGAACAAAAAAATCATTTAACCCCCAATTCCTAGCCCTCACTATTCTTCTGCCTTGGAACCAATACCCAGTATTGACTCTAAGACAGCTTCTGGTCAGGGTTTTAAAAAAGTAAATAAATAAAAAGGCAGCCGGGGTAGACACGAGGAAGCAAGAGAGCAGAGCCCGCTGGGGCTCCCCACAAGGGGCCCCACCACCGGCTTTGCCCGGACTGGACAATGGACTGCGGAGATACCCGCTACATGTAGAGGCCGTACAAAGCTGCCTTAACTAGGACAGCTAAAGACTCCATTAATCTCTTTAGCCAGAGGCTGAACTTTACTCAGCCTCCCAGGACAGACGGCTGATCACTGCCATGGGAACAGCCCAGGGTCTTTCAGAATCCCAGCAGGCCTGGGAAGGGCCGCCAGGTCTGTTGTTGTTCGGTCATTTCAGCTCTATTTGACTCTTCCTGTCCCCTTGTGGGTTT
The DNA here is from genome assembly GCF_016433145.1 of Gracilinanus agilis. Lineage (NCBI taxonomy): Eukaryota > Metazoa > Chordata > Mammalia > Didelphimorphia > Didelphidae > Gracilinanus > Gracilinanus agilis. The sequence continues at coordinate 4,231 of NW_025380537.1, read as the reverse complement.
TTCTTGGCAGATACTGGAGCGATTTGCCATTTGCTTCTCCAGCTCATTTTACAGATGAGGAAACTGAGGCAAACAGGGCTAAGCGATTTGCTGGGGTGTCTGCTTAATGCAAGAGCAGATCTGAATTCAGGAAGATGAGTTTTCCTGCCTCCAGGCCCAGCACTCTACCCACCGTGACACCCAGCGGCCCCCGAGCCCATCTAATCCAACCCAGAGCCAAATAAGAATCCACTCTCCAAAGGACTTAACAAGAGGTCCTCCAGGCCCGATTTAAAGCCCTGCAACCTGGCAGCCTCTCAAAACAGCTTATTTGTCTTTTATAAAACTTCCATTAGGAGGAAATTTCTCCTGACATAAAGGTGAAATCTGCCCCCTTCCAATCTCTATTGTTCTTATTTCTGGGACCAAGTAGAACAAATCTAACTCCTCTTTAGTCAATCAACAGTAACACTGATTACCTAATTACTTTATTTTTTTCTTTTTCTTTTTTTTTTTTAATTAAACCCTTAACTTCTGTGTATTAGCTCCTTGGCAGAAGAGTGGTAAGGGCGGGCAATGGGGATCAAGTGACTTGCCCAGGGTCACACAGCTGGGCAGTGTCTGAGGCCGGATTTGAACCCAGGACCTCCCATCTCTAGGCCTGACTCTCCATCCACTCAGCTACCCAGCTGCCCCCCACCTAATTACTTTATGCTAAGTGCTGGGGATAGAAAGCAAAAGAAAAAAGGGGTCCCTGACCTCAAGGAACTTACCTTCTAATTGGGAAAATAGCATACAAACAACTATAAACATCAACTTCCCTCCGTCATGACTCAAAGCAACTCATGAAACCTCCATCCCTGGCTTCGGTTCTTTTCTTTGCAGAATGACGGGATTGGACTAAATGGCCTCAAAGATTCTTTACAGCTTCAAATCTCGTGAAGGATTCTAGAGCTGGAAGGGTCCTTCGAGGCCCAATACTCCACCCTGTGACCGGTGATGTGGCCTGTTCTTCCTCATGAGAATACAGAAATAAGAAAGATCCTTGAAGGCAGGAGCTGGCTTTTCCTTCTTTGCAGCCCTAGCACTTGGCACATAGTAGGTGCTTAATAAATGCTTACTGACTGATTGCAAGTATCATATTCACAGAATATAGTCTCCACACTCAAGAAGGTCGGCCTCCAAAATTGGCTAAATTGTACATCTCTTGTGATTTTAGAACTGGACATAGCGGGCAGCTGGGTGGCTCGGTGGATTGAGAGCCAGGACCAGAGACAGGAGGACCTGGGTTCAAATCTGACCTCAGACACTTCCTAGCTGTATGATCCTGGGCAAGTCACTTGACCCCCATTGCCCACCCTTACCACATTTCTGCCTTAGAACCATACACAATAGTGATTCTAAGATGGAAGGGAAGGGTTTAAAAAAAAAAAAAAAGAACTAGACATAGCCTTACCTCATTCTCTACAGATGAGAACACTGGACCTAAAAGGGTTAAATGACTTTCCCAAGGTCATACAGTGAGGAAACTGCAGTCCATGTAGTTTTTCCCAAAGTTACCCACTGAATTAGTGGCTGAGTTGAGATTCAAACCCAGGTCCAGTGACTCTAATTGGTGTCTGAGCTTTTCTACTATACCACTGACTCCCTCAATTTGGTCTCAACGGCCCGGGAAAACCAATGAGAAGCCAATGTCCTTTTCCTTCTTCCCCTGCATAAATAAGCTTCATGCTCTGCTCCATAATCAAAGTTGGTGCCACCCACTCAAAATGGCATGGGACTAAAACTCTTCTCCTAAGAGTAATGACGGCCTAGCACTGAGCCAGCTACACTTTTTCTGCCTGCCTGGTTTCCTTGGTGAATAAAGGCCCAAGTATGCAAACTACTAGGCCAAACACCTTGGGGCCATGAGCATACAGAACCCATGACCTGGTATCCACAGCAAAGCTTCCCCGTGCCAAAATGGAGGCACTTTGTGAGAGCTCGCCAATATGGAGGAAAGTCAGAACCGTGGCCGATAATTCTGGGCAAAGTCAGAAAGTGAGACGGGGGAAGTGACTGAGACTCTAGGATACCTGAACGTGGGCACATGCTGTCATCACCACTAAAGAAAGAGCAGGGGCCGCCCACCCGTCAGACCCAAAGGCACCAAAAGGGAAAGCATGACTGAGTAGAGGGGCAGAACACTAAGTGGGTCCTCAAGGATAGCCCCCTAGACAGCCGAGAAGGAAGGAAGGTAACGTGGGCTTCCTCCACCAACACACTAATACTGGGGGGAAGGAGTTTTTCCCTACAACAGCCTTGATCCACAGTGCCAGCAGTCTTCAGGGAGGAGTACCCCAATCTTGTGAGTATCCTACCGAGAAGAACTAAGAGTCTCTGAGTATTAGTCCCTGGGGCAAAGCCCCTCCCATCACCCCACACCTCACAAGATGGTTCTGATTCTGCTGATTCGATCAACCAATTAAATACTAATTGAAGAGCAAAGTGTTTGGAGTCAGAGGACTTGAGTTCAAATCCAGACTCTGGTGCAACATTGGACAAATCCCTTTACCTCCCTGTGCCTCAGTTTCCTCATCTGTAAAATCAGGAGGTTAAACTCAAGTTCCAAAGTTCCTTCAAACTCTAAACTATGATCATATGACTTCTTGTGCAAAAAACAAATACTAAAAAGTTCTCGGTATATTCAAATAAAGTACAGCTTAGTTGGGGAGATAAAACAATGTCCTAGAATTTTAAAGATGAAAATTGAGGAGGCGGCATGTGCTATTGTAGAAAATAATGCTGAATCTGGACCTCAGTTCAAATCTTGGGCCTGGTGTTGACTAGTTCATTTTTTTTTTTAAACCCTTAACGTCTGTGTATTGGCTCATAGGTGGAAGAGTGGTAAGGGTGGGCCATGGGGGTCAAGTGACTTGCCCAGGGTCACACAGCTGGGAGTTCATTTGATCTTGAATAAGCCTCTCTGAACCTCAGTCTCTTTCTTCCTCTGTCAATGAGGATAGTAATAACTGCAGGGCTTCCTTTACAGGTTGAATCGTGAGAGTCACTTGAGTTCATATATGCACAACTCTACGCAAATGTTAACTGACTCAGGAAATATCAGTATTATCCTATGTGCTTCGAGGTCATCTAGTTCAAGGTTCTGCCCCTGGAGGAAAAAAGGAACCCACAACGGATTCTTACCCCAGCCCCGAAAACAAAACACAAACATGTCCATAGAAGATAACCTTTACTTCTTCCTCCTTCCAAAGAGCTGGCAAATGAAGAGAGCAGACAATTAGCACAAGAACTCAGAGGAAGAAGCATTCAGGTCGACTCTACTAAAGCTCTTGGCCTCACATTGGAAACCTTAACAGGCAACGGAGTCCAACTCAGACAGAAGTGACTTGCCCAAGGTCCTCGGCCTCCAGAACTAGCCCTGTGTACACTGTACCATAGTGACTCTATCAGGTTCCCTGGAAGAGGTGGGAGTTGAGCTAGACCTTGAAGGATAGAGATGATTTGGGGAGAGATCAAGGAGAGAAAGTATTCTGAGCGTGGAAGTTATAGAAAATCAATGTGAGCCAATGTCAATAGGAAACACTGGATTTAAGAGATCAGCTAAGGGGACTCAGATAGAGCCAGACTTAGAGAAGGGAGATCCTGAGTTCAAATTTAGTCTCAGACACTTTCTAGCCACGTGACCCTGGGCAAGTCACTTAACCCCCATTGCTTAACCCTTACTGCTCTTCTGCCTTGGGACCAATAGTCAGTGTAGATTCTAAGATGGAAGATAAGGGTTTAGAAAAAAGAGAACACCTAGTCCAAAGTTCTTAACCTTTTCGTGTGTCTTAGATGGTTTCCTTTGGTATTACACTATAGACCCCTTCTCAAAATAATGGTTTTAATGCATAAAATAAAACACATGGGATGACAAAGGAGAGCAAAGATCAGTAGAATAAAGTTATCATTTGGTTGCCCATCCAAGTCCACAGATCCCCTAAAATCTGTTATCTACCTCTCTGGGAGTCTGTGGACCTCAAGTTAACTACCCATAATCTAGCCCAACACCTCTCCTTTATAGATGAGGAAACTGGGACCCAGAAGTTGGAAGCCACTTGCCCAAGGCCACCCAAGGACAAGGAGAGGAAGAACTGGACCCCGGACTTCTGATAATAGAGGTAGCAATCTTTAACATACTACTGCTGCTTGTCTTGACCATTCTCCCATCTTATTATTTATTTATATAAGGTTTTTATTTATACAAAAT
>NW_025380536.1:0-10719 GCF_016433145.1 Gracilinanus agilis | reverse complement strand
CTCTCTCTCTCTCTCCCCCTCTCTCTCCTCCTCCTCCTTCTTCTCTCATTCTCTTTCCCTCTGTCACTCTTATTCTCTTGCTTTCTCTATCATTCTTTCTCTTTCTAAGCCTCTCTTTCTCTTTTTCCTCTCTATAGTTCCTTTCATTTTCTCTCATTTTCTTTGTCAAACTCTCTCAATCTTTTTCTCTTTCACTCTCTCTTGCTTTCTCTTATTCCCTGTCTTTCATTCTCTCTCCTCTTTCTCATTTTCTAATTCCTTTAATTCTCATTCTCTTTTCTCCTGTCTTACTCTCATCTCTCTTACTTTTTCTCTCATCCTCTCTTTCTTTCTATAAGTTTTCCATTTCCCTTCTCTTTCTTTTTCTAGCTCCTTTCATTCTCTTTTCTCCTGTTTTACTCTCATTCGTCCTTGCTTTTTCTCTCATTCTCTTTCTATGTCTTCCATTCTCTCTCCTCCTTCTCTCTGACTCCTTTCATTCTCTCTCATTCTCTTTTCCCCTTTGTCATACTCTCTCGATCTCTTTTCTCTGTCCCTTTCATTCTCTCTCTGCCTCGTTCATTCTCTCTGACTGTTTCTGTCTGTTTCTCCTTTTCTCTCTCATTTCTCTCATTCTTTCTTCTATTCTCTCATTCTCTTTTCCCCTACATATTCTTTTATTCTCTTGCTTTCTCTCATTCTCTCTTTCTTTTTCTGTCTTCCATTCTTCCTCTTCTTTCTCTTTTTCTAGTTCCTTTCATTCTCTCTCATTCTCTTTTCCCCTTTGTCATACTCTCTCAGTCTCTTTTCTCTGTCTCTTTCATTATCTCTGTCTTTGACTCTCTGACTCTATGTCTGTCTGTTTCTGTCTCTGCCTCCTTTTCTCTCTCATTTCCTTTCATTCTGTCTTCCATTCTCTCATTCTCCTTTTCCCTTGTCATATTCTCTTTTTCTCTTGAGTTCTCTCTCATTCTCTTTGTCTTTCATTTTCTGTCTTCCATTCTTTCTCCCTTCTTTTACTTTTTCTAATTCCTTTCATTCTCTCTCATTTTCTTGTCCCCTCTGCCATACTCTCTCAATCTCTTTTTCTCTGTCTCTGTAATTCTATCTATCTTTGTCTTTGATTTTGTCCCTCTTTCTCTGTCTCTGCCTCTCTGTCTCTTTCTCTCCTAGCTCCCATCATAGAACATGACCAGACTCCCTGGTGCTGCTGGTTTCCCTCTGTGTAGACTTTACAATATGTAGTTGCCACAGCAATGGGGCAGCCTGTGAGCCAGTATCGCCCGAAGGGTGAGGCTGGCAAGTACCCTTGGCCCCAGCATTAGCAACAGTGACGATACATCAACAACACTTAAGCCTACTGGAGGAGCCTGTATGCCCAGGTGCCTGGGCAGAGAGTCAAGGCCCAACAGAGGATGCAGAGCCGGGGTGACTTGTCTTGCAGGACCAGAAAGAGTCATCTCATTTGCTTTAAGAGCAATGCCTGGTTTCTTTTGGTTCTCCCCTTCCTTCTCTCTTCCCTATAATATCCTGTCCAGTCCCCAGAACAGGATTTAATTGCATAATCCTGAGGTGCCCAAGCCAAAGCAGCTTTGGCAAGTTTGTCTTAGATTTAGAGCTGGAAGGGATTTTAAAGGTCATCTAGCCTCTAAAGCCCTCCTTTTGCAAGTGACTTTCCCAAGGACACATGTGTAATGAGTAGTGGGAGGGAGAATTTGAACCTAGGTCCCTGACTCCTAATCCAGCATTTTTTCTCCCCTAGCATCTCTTTCTAATAGTTGATAGCAAAGAGCACTGCCAGGAAATCACAAAATTTGAGCTCTGGATCAGGCTCTTCTACTAATACACATGCTGGGTGACCCTTATATAAATTACCATTTCTCACTGAGCCTCAGTTTCTTACTTTGTAAAAGGAAGAGATCGAATGAGGTTGTTTTTCTTATTTTGTAAATATATTTTGTCTTCCCTCCCCATTCCCAGAGCTGCTAATCAGTTTGATCTGGCTTATATATGTGCTATCATACAAATCATATTTCCATATTGTTCATTTTTGTAAGAGAATACTCATATAAAAGCAAACCCCCAAATAAAACTGTCAATAACCTAACGTGAGAAATCAGATGCTCTCATCCGCATCCAACTCCATCAGTTCTTTCTCTGGAGATGGAGAGCATCTGTGATGGGTAGCTCCTCAGAACTGTCCAACCAGTAATTTCTTAGGCCATAAATTTGGATGTATAGGACCTCCAAGACCATCTAGTTCTCTCCCCACCCTAACCACCCTCCCCAATCCTCCACCTTCAATCTTTGTCATTTTATAAGTTAAGAAACTGAGACTCAGAGAAAAAGATTTACTCAAGTTCACCCAAATAGGGAAGAACCAATGATGACTTGAATCTATGTCCTCTGACCCTCATTTAGTCAGCTCCCTTCATTAAACTGACTTCCCCCAGCCCAGACAGTCTATAACTTATAAAGGTAGCAAGGAGGCCAGTGGATAGAGTTCTGGGCCTGGAATCTGGAAGATCTGAGTTCAAATCTGGTCTTAGACACTGACTAGGTGGGTGACCCTGGGCAAATCAATAAACCATTGCCTGTCTCAGTTTTCTCATCTGTAAAAAGAGGATAATAATAGCACCTAGGATTGTTAGAAGGGTAATATGGGATAATATTTGTAAAATGCCTGGCACACAGCAGGTGCTCAATAAATGTTTATTCTCTTGCCCCCCACCATCTTCTTCTATATTCTAGGGTTTTTTTTTTGCTAACTGTAAGAAGAAACTATGGAAGGGCAGGTAGGTGGCTCAGTGAATAGAAAGCCAGACCTGAAGAAGAGAGGTTATGGGTTCAAATTTGAGCTCAGGTACTTCCTAGCTATATGACCTTAGGTAAGTCACTTAAACCCCATTGCTTAACACTTCCGGATCCTCTGCTTATATTATACTTAGTATTAGTATAAGTATACTTAGTATAAGTATACAATACTTAGTATTGCTTCTAAGACAGAAGGTAAGGGTTTTTTTTAAAGAAGTATAGGTTATTGGTAAAAAGAAAAAAGTAAACATATTTCAGCTGTACTATTAAACCCTGGGTTTTTTAACATTGGTATCTTCTGTTTTCATGTTGTTGGTGGTGTACAATTGTGTCCTATTCTTCATGACTCCATTTGAAGTTTTCTTGGCAAAAATACTGGACTGGTTTGCCATTTTCTTTTCCAGCTCATTTTACAGATAAGAAAACTGAGGCCAACAGGGTTAAATGATTTGCCCAGAGTCACCCAGTTAATAAGTATCTGGGGCCAGATTTGAATCCAGGGCTTCCCGATTCCAGGGTCAATGTTCTATCCAACATGCCACCTAATTGCCCTCTTTTATTTTCATATGCCAATATGTCTCCCAATAGCTTTCATTTCCCAATGCATCACTCCCTGCCTTCCCTAGAGCTTTTCCTTAACACAAAGAATAAAAAAGAGAGAAAAAAATTTCAGTCAAAATAACCAATACATCAATCAAGTTTGTCCAAAAGTATACACAGTAATTCATGTCCACCATCTCAGTCGTGAGGAATAGTGTGTTCAAGCTCCCATCTCTTACTTAGGACCAAACTTAGTCATTAAAGTTATATAGATTTCAGATTTAGTGCCTCTCTGGCAATTTTCTAAAATTTATTTTATTTAAATATATATTTATGCATAAAAATATAATTTACATAATTTAAAATTTTTTTAAATTTTTAATAAAAAAAAAGCTAGTTCCCCGGCTTTTTCTGGTACCCTCCTCCATCAACACATACTCTTTCCTTCATTGTTAAAATCCACAGCAGGCAGCTAGGTAGCTCAGTATATAGAGAGCCAGGCCTAGAAATGGGAAGTCCTGGGTTCAAATGTAATCTCAGACACTTCCTAGCTATGTGACCCTGGCCAAGTCACTTAATAGCACACCCCCCGCCCCCCCCCCCCGAATTGTCTAGTCTTTATTATGGCTCTTCTGCCTTGGAACCAATACTTAGGATTGATTCTAAGAAGGAAAATAAAGGTTTTAAAATAAATAAGTTTTTTAAAAATTCACAAATATCTGTTGTATGTAAAAATGTCCAAGATAACAAACAACTTAGGATTCTGACCCTTTTGGGCTTCTAGCTCACTTGTCATCTCTAATTGGAATCACAAAGCCTTCTGGGGTTAGTGAGTCCTTTCCTCTTGCCTTGGGGCACCTTGCCTAGTGGGAAGAGTTCTTGCTGTCCTTTTCTCAGAGCTCTCCAAGAAGGACGATTCCTCTTTGCTATGTGCCCAGTGCCTCCTAAACTGTACTGCTGGAAGTTTCTTCCTGCTCACTCCCTTCCTTTTGGTGTCAGCTTTAAGCCCCATTCCCTTTGGCTCACATTCTAATAACTTCACCAGTTGCCAGAGAAGAAAGAAGAAAGAGACCCCCAGTCTCCCTTCCTGGGCTTAGTTTCTGATTTTAGGGCCAGGGATGGGATGGGAAGCACAATACCGATGCCTTGTGAAGAATAGGAAAAGAGAAAGGGCAAAGGGAGTTGGGAGGACGTGGGTTCAAATTTGACCTTAGACACTTCCTAGCTGTGTGACCCTGGGCAAGTCACTTAATTCCAATTGACTGGCCCTTGCCAGTCTTCTATCTTAAAACTAATACTACGACAGAAGGCAAGGGTTGTAAAAAAAAATGAGAAAAAGCTTCTCCTTTAGTTTTGAAGTACTGTAACACAATTGATATTTGTTTAATCCATCTCGTTTCTATTTTTATCTTTCACCTCTTGTGGGTTATATATCTACAAGTAGAATCTCTGAGGCAAAGGGCATGGACTTTTAGTCAATTTCTTCATATACTTCCAAATTGCCACCAATTTTCGTTAACAAAACACAACTATGTCCATCTTTTCATAACTCCAACACCAAGGATTCTTCCCCCCTCCCCCTAATCTTTGCTGATTTGTTTGGTGTGAAGCAAAACTTCAGTGAATTTAAAATTCTCTAATTTTTAGTGATTTTTGTACCAATTAGTGACGATTCTGTCAATCGGTTGTTAATGTTTGTAGTTCTTTTGATAACCATTCATACATTTTGTCGGCTTATCTAATAGGAAATAGCTTTTGGTCTCGTATATAGCTTTCTGTCTCATGTGTTTCTGTTAGCTGCCTTTATATCTTGGGTAACTTTATCAGAGATATATGATATTTTTTTCCCAGTTGATTTCTCTTCTCCTAGTTGTATTAATTTTGTTCGTACAAAAGCTTTTCAATTCCTTATAATTGAAATGATATATTTTGCTATTTGTGTCTACCCCTATCCCATGCGTGATCAGGAATTCACCTTGGGGGCAGCTAGGTGGCTCAGTAGAGAGAGGGAAAGGCCTGGAGACAGGAGGTCCTGGGTTCAAATATTGGACTTGGATATTTCCTAGCTGTGTGACCCTGGACAAGTCAATTTACCTCCATTGCCTAGCTCTCCTGCTCTCCTGCTTTGGAACTGATACACAGTACTGATTCTAAGATAGAAGGAAAGGTTTTTTAAAAAGAATTTATCTCAACTATAGTTGTGCAAGGTATCTAATTTTCTCAGTTTTTGAAGATGTGACCTTTAATATTCAAATCATCTTGAATTTATTGGAATTCAGTCTGCCAAAGTACACCCAATATCTATACAGATACAGTTACAAAATACTCCTTAGAGAAACAAAGCACAAGTCGAATAATTAGTGTTCATTGCTGGGCTATGCCAATATAATAAAAATTACAGTAACAATGCCATATAACCCCCTCAAATACAATACAGTATATAGAATATGGTATTGGTCTAGACCAGGGGTTCTTCACCATTTTAGTATAATTTAGCCCTCTGGCAAATCTGTGAATTCCTTCTCTGAGCAATATTTTAAATGAATAAAATAAAATACATTGGGTTACAAAGTAAATCAATTACACTGAAATATTTTTTTCCATCCAAGTTCACAGACCCCCGCCCCCACCTCCAAAATCTATTGATGGACCCTGTGGACCTCAGGTTTAAAACTCATAATCTAGACCTAATTCAGCCAGATTATTTCTAGATTTCTTGGAAATTCTTTTCAAATAGACCATCTATGTTTTCAGGTTTATTGAACACTGAGTTACTAAGCTCAGTTAGTTCTGATTCTTCCTTAACTAGCTTGTTCTATGTTTCTGTTTTCTAACCGGTATGAAAGTTTTGTTGATTACTGTTTATAATATATTTTGAGGTCAGGAATTTGTATTTCCCCTTAATTCCTACTTAAAAAAATTATTTCCCTGGATACTCTAGATCATTTGCTCCTCTAAATGAATTTTGTTATTTTACCTCAGTCTGTAAACTATCTCCTTGGTATTTTGATTGACAGAGCACAAAATCTGCAAATTAATTTTGGAGCTATTGTTATTTTTTAATGGCATTGTCCAGTCAATGAACACTCCAATGATTTGACTTGTTTCTTTATTTCTCTAAGGAGAATTTTATAATTGTATCTGTATAGATTTTAGGTATGTTTCGACTGAATCACAAATTGATTAATGCATTTTGTAGTTATTTTTCATGTGACTTCCTCTTCTAATATCCCCACCTCCTCCTCACATTTCCACGTACCTCTGCTGGCCTATCGTAGAACCTGAAGTTGGGAGGAGGCTCAGAAGCCATCTAGCCCAACCTTTCACTTTACAGATGAAGGACCTGAAGCCCAGAAAAGCAGAGTGTCTTGTCCAAAATCAGACCCAGAAAGTGTCAGAGACATCATTTGAACCCAGAACACTGACTCAAGCTCTAGTGCCTATTTTATTACACTATACTGCCTTTCTTCTTGTGCTCACAGCATTTTCCTCTGCAACTAACTAAAGACAAATAGCTAAGAGCAAGCTGACATAGGGCTCTGGGCTTGGAGTCAAACAGGAAGCCAAGAATCAAATCCCAGCCTTTCAAGCACTTTCTAGTTATGTGGCCATCTCAATTAATTTCCCTGAATTTCAGTTTCCTCATCTATAAAATGGAAACAAGGACGTTTGTCTTACCTATCTCATATAATCATTGTGAGAAAAGCACTTTGTGAACTTTAAAACACTTATACAGAGGGCAGCTGTGTGGCTCAGTGGATCAAGAGTCAGGCCTGGAAATAGGAAGACTTGATTTCAAATCTGGCCTTAGACGTTTCCCAGCTGTGTGACGCTGGGCAAGTCACTTATCCTCCATTCCCTACCCTTACCACTCTTCTGCCTTCAAACCAATACGCAGTGTTGATTCTAAGATGCAAGGTAAAGGTCTTTTTAGAAAAAGTATGTAAAAATGAATTTTATTATTATGGATGCAAGTATTCCTAGATCCAAGTTCTGTAAATGGTTCTAGGGATGTTATTGGCAATTTTCATTCATTTGGGGAGACCTAAAAGTTAATTAATATACAGGTTCAAATCACTGTAGTTCATTCATTTGTTTATTCAAATATTTATTGAATAACTACTATGTGTTCAACCATGTGTTAGGTGCTGGAGGAGATAGAGAAGGCATCCCTGCCCCCTTAGCAATAATCAGTAATTATTGTTAATGGCTTGTTTGGTTTTTTTAATGGACACACTTTAAAAACCATATCAGAGCCAATACGGCTGAAAAAGAGTAGGGAACCTCCTGATGTCTCCCAAATTGCCCTCCAAATAAATTTGATAGAATGCCTTAAAATAAATTCTGGAGTGGACAAACCGATAAAAGCCATTTTGAAAATGCCAAAGTCTTGAAAGCTTCTTGGGATGGGTCTTTCTTGAGGTCATCTAGTCCATCCCCCTGTCTCTAGGCAGAACCACACCCTGACAAGTCCAGGAGGTTCCAAGGTAACTGGTCAATATTGCTCCTGATTGCTCTGGGGAGGGTGTGTGGATGGAACTATTGAGCCATGACAGGATGACTCAAACCGAAGGGTGCTGGAGGACTCTGACCCTTTCCAAAGAACATTGAGCAACTAGATATCAATTGGGCAAGAGTTTCTAAGGGCACCCACTACTGCCACTGCTGCTCACACATCTCATGAATGCTTACAAATGCTCTTTTTTTGTACTTATGCTCCTCTGAAAAGAGGCTTTCTTCCCAAAGAAGAGGCGCCCACCTCTTTAGCACAAATCACCCCACACAGAATAATTTCAAAGTTATTTCCACTGGCTTTTGTAATGTTTAATATGGTGGTTTGGGGACACCTTACTTACTTTCTCAATGGCCAAAATAAAGTTACAGGATGTTCCCTTCTAGAGGATCAGAGATTCTGAGCTGGAAAGAAACTTCTAGAGTCCAGCACTTTCATTTATTTATTTGTTTGTTTGTTTGTTTTGTTTATTTATTTGCTTATTATTTATTTATTTGAAAACCCTTACCTTCCGTCTTAGAATCAATACTGTGTATTGGTTCCAAGGCAGAAGAACAATAAGGGCTAGGCAATAGGGGTCATGAGACTTGCCCAACGTCACACAGCAGGAAGTATCTGAAGCTGGATTTCAACCCAGGACCTCCCATCTTTGAGCCTGGCTCTCCATACACTGAGCCACCCAGTGCTTTTAAAGATTAATAAATCAAAGCCCAAAGAGGTTGCGACTTGGTCTGAATCATATAGGTGGTAAATGACAGGGCTAAGATTTGAACCTAGGCTCTCAGGACACCTAAGTGGCACAGTGGATAGAGTGCCAGACCTGGAGTCAGGAAGTCTCATCTTCCTGAATTCAAATCTGTTCTCAGACACTTACTAGTTAGGTGAATCAGGACAAGTCATTTAACTCTGTTGACCTCAGTTTCCCCATCTGTAAAATGAGCTGGAGAAGGAAATGGCAAACCACTCCACTCTCTTTGCCAAGAAAACCACAAATGGGGTTATGGAGAATTGGACATGACTGAAATAACTGAAAGATGACAATTAACAGGATTGTGTTCCAATTTAGAAGTCTGTGAATGTGGTGGCAGCAGCATCCACCAAGACAAATGGAATTGGCATCCATTGGAATGATGGTGGTTGACAACGGGAGAAGCCCTGGAAGGAATGACCATCCATAGGAAGATTGGCCCATGTCTGGTTATTTTAATAGGAGACATATTCCAGAAGCTGTTTGGACAGTGTCCTACTGAGGTGAAATGCAAATTGCCTCATTACTTGTCCTGCAAATTGCCTTATATTCTGAGGAGCTTTTAAGAATAGCCTCCCAAGGGGAAAGAAGGGAGGAAGGGAAGAAGACAATTTGGATCTTATAACTTTGGAAAATTTATGTTGAAAATTTTTATTACATATAATTGGGAAAATAAAATACATATTAAAAAAGAATAAAAAAGATAGCCTCCCAGAAGACTGCAACAGTAGTTATAAATTAAGCTACTGGGTCCATTACTCTGTAAAAGTTTGCCAGTGAGAGTCTGTGTTTAGTATTCCTTTTGTGTGTAGGAATAAATTACCTGTTCCATTTTTGATTCATATTCTGCATTGAATGTCTCCTTAAATTCCATCTTTTTGGGGGAGGCCCTACATGTATAATCAGTAAGTAAAATTATCACCAGATGGAGCCAGGATAGCAGGGTTAATGAGCCAATGAATATGAGAAAAGAGAGGCCCCTCTGATTAAAGCAAAGCTCCCCCAGGATTAAATCCAGTCCAAACTAAATGCCTAGGTACAAAACCAGAAGTGGGTACAACACCTCCTGCCTGTGGTGACCCATCACCAGTACCTCAGTGCTAGAAATAATAATACACTCGACAACAAAACTAGATCTAACTTCACTGTCTTTATTTTTAATCTAAATTTTGTCGATGCCCTTTATTTTCACATTGAAAATACTTATGATAATCTCTCTCTTTATTCCCCCTTTCAATTGAACCCTCCTTTGTAACAAAGAAAAGCACTCCATCTTAGACCTTACATTTTATACCTCATCTTACAAGTGCAAGGTCTTACATACCCAAGCCCTTAAATTGTTCATAACATTTTGCCTTGGTAACCTCCACCCCTCTGCTGAGAAAGAGGGATACAGTATTTCCTGATCTATTATAGGTTTTCCTGTTACTCAAAGGTAAGTTTCCTTTCAGTGAATTTTTCCTTGATGTGAAGTATGTGTTGTTAATGTAAGACATATACCTTCACATGAAAGATTTACATATGTCTACATGGGTTGTCAAAATATGGTTCCCAGGGAAACACTACTGGATAACTCTGGCATCCTGCCTACTCCTCTCCAAAGGAGACTTTGATTCCTGCCTGTTAGGGAGCAGGAGAAGGGACCAGGAAGCTAGCCACTTTCATGAGGCTAGCCCAAGTGCCTATTATGGGGTGAGTGAAATACCACCATAAATGGAAAAGAAAGTGCCTCTATGAAGATGAGAGGCTGCTAAAAACAAACCATGATGCTAGAAAGGGGTACTAAACTAAAATTCTACTTTTCTGACCCCCTAAATACTTTTGATCTAGGGAGAATTTTTTGTTGTTGGTTTGTTTCAGTCATCCCTTGGTCACTGTCCCTTAAAGGGGGATAACCCAAAGCTCATATCCACCAAGTCGACTCTTTCCTATACAAAGATCCATCACAAATAGTGAATAATTCATAAACTCAGACAAGTAGTAAATAGAAATCAGAAAAGTTCTTCAGGTTAGAATATATGAGAAAATATACAATGAATATGAATGGGGGAGAGAAGAGGAGAGGAGAGGAGGGAAGGGGAGGGGAGAGGAGAGGAGAGGAGTGGAAAGAGGAGAGGAGGGGAGG